>NW_017728906.1:1656541-1664466 GCF_001723895.1 Crocodylus porosus | reverse complement strand
GAGAGGGGCAGCCCCTAACCTATAACCATAATGCTGGTTCCCTCTCCCCAGGTGCAGCACTCTGCACTTGTCCTTGTTGAACCGCATCCTGTTCAGATCCGCCCACTTCTCTAACCTATCCTATGCCTGGATGCAGTCCCTGCCTGCTGGTGTATTCAGTTTACCCCACAGCTTGATTTCATCAGTGAACTTGAACAGGGTGCTCTCCACACCCTCGTCCAGGTCACTAATGAAGATGTTGAACATCACCGGCCCAAGGACCGAGCCCTGGGGGACTCTGCTGCCCACACCCTTCCAGGTCGACATTAACCCGTCCACCACCACCCTCTGGGTGCTCCCCTGGAGCCAGTTTGCCACCCATGTGACTGTGCATTAGTCAATGCTGCAGTCCCTCAGCATGCCCACCAGAATTGGGTGGGAGACTGTGTCGAAGGCCTTCTGGAAGTCCAAGAAGATGACATTGACTTCCTCCTTCACATCTAAGCTTTTTATTACCTTGTCATAGAAAAAGACCAGGTTAGTCAGGCAGGATCGGCCTTGCACAAACCCGTGTTGGTTACCCCTCAACATCACTTCCCCTGCACAGCTCTCACAAATGTGGCCCTTGATAATTATTTCAAAGACCTTCCCCAGGATAGAAGTGAGGCTGACTGGCCTGTAGTTGCCAGGCTCTTCCTTCCTCCCCTTCTTGAAAATAGGGTCCACATTGGCCCTTTTCCAGTCCTCAGGGACTTGGCCCAAGCACCAGGAGTCCTGAAACAGCCATGCCAATGGTTCAACAATGACACCAGCCAATTTCCTCAGCACCTGCAGATTAAGGTCATCCGGGCCTGCCGACTTGGATACATCTAAGCCCTCCAGGTAATCCTTAACTAGGTCTGAACTAACAGTCGGGGGACTCGCATCCTTCCTGGGCCTCTCTACGCTATCACCCGAGAGCACCCCATTGTCAGCAGACAGGAACACAGAGGCAAAGAATTTGTTAAAGAATTCTGCCTTCTCTCATGCATCCATCACCAACTGCCCTGCCCTGCCCTGCCCTGCCCCATAGGGGTCCAATGTTACCCCAAGACTTCTTCTTGCTACCTATATACCTATTGGTATATGTCTAGTTTTTTCTGCTCTTTCTGTACAGAAAAGGGAATGACACTATGGCTAGGGATAGACATTCAAAAAGCCTGAGCCTGAATTGATTCAAACTTTGCAGGTTAGTCTAACCTCCAAAGATTTGGAGGTGGGTAGACATTCCCTTTTAATTACAGAAATGCAGGCACAAGACTGGACTGGATCAGGCTAGAAGCTGCGGGAAGCTAGAGGAGCCCTCCTCTCTTTCCACAATATTGAGCTGAGGAGGGCATGGCCAGGCCCCAGCAGGACACTCTGATGTCTCACCCCTCCAGCAGCCCAGGAGGGAATGTTTATCACCCCTAACTCAGTGTTTATCAACCCATTGAGAAATCAAAGCCTCTCTCCAAGCTCTTTGTGACGGGGGTGAGCTCAAGGCCAATTTTGAGTCAGCCCACCCAGTCTTTCCTGCCATGACTTTGTTGATACATTGTACTGGTGGAAAATGTGGGAAACTGCCCATTACCAGCCCCAATGCCAAGGGGCGCTATCTGCAGCTCTGTACCTTCCCCACACTGGAGGCCATGCCTCGCAGATGGCATCCAGCTGATGCTGTCAACCATAACTCAGCCTCACAACGTTGGAGGACATACCAGGATTACTCTGACCCATACATGCGGCCTGTGGCAGAATAACCTGTCTTTCCCAAAACTCCTTTATCTGACAGTTTGGTGCCTCACATCTGCCTGACCCCCTTTCTGGAGCACATCCACTAGTCTGGGGTTCCACTACCACCACCCAGAGCTGGGCTTGATTCTGGCTCTGTGCACCCTGGGAAACACAGGCCTAATAGCCCTTGAGGGAACTTGATTCACTTCAAGAACTTGGGGTGCTTCCCTCAGTCAGAAGCACAAGTAATGGTCTCCCTTACTCAGCTGAACCAAAGGGACCCCAAGGCATAATCTAGACCCACACCAATAAATCTCCCACACTAGGTACAACAGAGAACTTTATTGGTTAAAAGGGGTAGGGTTAGAATAGGGTACAGGGTAGAGCAATATTAGAGAAATCCCATAGAACAAACTCTCATGTCTGGGTAACCCTTGATCACACATCTGAGTTACTGCAAGCTCTATATCTAGTTAGATCTCAGGTAGCTTACTCACAAGTATCATCCAGAGGCAGGGGGAGATTCCCTCTGGAGGCAGGAAGTTCCTTGATCATGAGTTTTGAGAGAGAGAGCAAGTTTCAGATGTTTCAGCTCTTCTCTTTCTCTGAGCCTTCCTCATGGCTGCTGCCCCCTCCTCCTGGGCAGTCCTTAACTTATATAGCCCTTGTGACCTCATTTACCTGGTCCAATGGAGTCCAGCACCTGTTGTCTGTCAGCCAACCAATTTGAAATGCATCACTAGCTGCTGGGCAGACTGGCAGTTACTAGCTCCCCAGGGAGTCCAGGTTCATCACTTTGGTATGTGATACCAGTCACGTAGGCAGAGGGAGCAGGTTCCCCCCAGCTCCCTGGAACATACCCAGGTCAGGTTACCTAAAGAGATTGGGTAAGGTGTGTATCCTCTGCTGGGCCCATGCTAACCAAATTGTCACAGAGCAGAGTTTATGGGGAGAAACAGAGGTGGCTTTCTGCCATATGGGGTACCATCTCCCTGATCTTGGTGGTCCTCAAGGCCACAGAGGGCCTTAGTGCTGGAGATGCCCTCCTTAGCCAGGTGATCCCCATAGTGAGGGAACTTCAAAGCCAAATGTAGAGCTTCCAGGGGATCAAGGTTCCTGGCTGGGGCAAGCCACTGTCATCAGACATTCAGGCACTGGTGAGGCAGCTGAAGGAGGGCATCAGGAAATGGCTTGATCCCTTGTGGTCCAGTCCAGTCCACATGCTGGCTGCCATGTGTGACCTGAGGGTGAAGGACAGCATATGTAGCAGCCAAAGCCTGAATCAGTGGACGGAGGTGCTGGTGAAGGGGTCAGGGAGGCAGAACGGTGGAGGTGGGAGGATGTGGAACAGGGGGATCCACTGTCCCATACTAGCACACCATCTACCAGTCAGTCTTGTCCTTCACCACAGGTGCTGCCAATATGGGCTAAGGGCATGGCTTCTACAGTGGAGTCCAGAGGCACCAGACCCCACCATCAAGCAGGTAGTGCTCATGCCTTGGTGACTGCCTATCTTGCCAAATATGTGGAGCCACTGCTGTACAACCCCTTGGCCTATGGGGCAAGCCACAGCCCAGTATGGCTGGATCTGGCCACAGTTGCCTGTGAGCACCTGTCCTGTCCACTGACCAGTGTTACAAGCGAGAGGGTGTTCAGCATTACTGGGGATGTAGTGATACCCCACCACACCTGCTTGGATCCTGGTTAGGTGGAGTAGCTGGTGTTCTTGAAGGTGAACCTCCCGCTGCTGAGGTCCCCCAAGTTCTAGGTGCAGATGGACTGAATGCCACCCTCCTCACTCCGTCCACACCTATTTCCTTTTTTCATTTCTTAAAAAACAGTTAATGCCCTGCTCTCAGCTGAAGGGGGCACTCACTGCATCACCAGCCAGTAAGGGAAGAACATGTCCCTTCTGAGCTTGCTCCCCTGCCAGGATGAACTTGGAGGTATGGGCTGGGGCTATGGGGAAGGAAGAGGCCCCATGTGCTGGGCATGACCACTAAAACTGCATTCTGCCAGGTTAGGGAGGCCTGGTGGGACTGCTGGCGGTGTGGCAGCCCCGTAAATGCCAGAACCAATGATCCCCTGGTGAAAGGCGGGTCGGAAGCACCGTAACGTCCAGCTAATGCATACACACACACAGTCCAGGCTGGGGAAAGCCCAGACCTGTCATGTCTTTGACAGGCCTGAGGCTTGCTGGTTGCAGTGGAGTTGTGAGGCTCCTGGTGAGCTCAGCTTAGCTGCCTGAGATGCCAGCTTCTGCACTGAAAAACCTTTTGTCAGGCTGAGGAAGTACCTGCAGTTGGTGTGTCTCCTGGTACTGGATGGAAGGAATAGTAAAAAAGCCAGAGGCCAGCCAGGCATGCAATATAGGCAAGAAAGCCAGCCAGTGAAAATGGAAATGGAGGCATCAGTGGGTGAGGGACAGGCTGGGGTAGGGGGAAGGGAGATGTAGCAGTGCAGGTAAAAATGCAGAGGTATCTGGGGAGTCAGATGTCTGGCAGGTTGATGTTGGAGATGTCTCGCCATTCAAGGTGGTGTTCAGAAGGCAAGTTAAGGGTCCTCTTGACTCGGTGATGGAAAAGTGGAAAGGGAAAATCACTTCCACTAAGACCTCTGTGGCAGAGTACGTGCTCAGCTTTCATCAGCAAGTAACTGCCATGATGGAGGTGGCACTTGACTCCCTGGCTCAGGCCCAGGCCCAGGAGAAGCAAAGTGTCCGTTATGATGAAACGGCTTGCTTACATACCTTTGAACAAAATGATAAGGTCATGGTTTTCCTGCCACTAAAAACAGAAAAGCTGCAAGCAGCTTGGGAAGGTCCCCATATCATCCTGGGTAGCCTGGATGATGTGACTTATGTAGTGACCTGGAGTGGGTCAGACAAAAAGCCTAAGCTAGTACATATGGACATGCTTAAACCATATTTTAATAGAAGTAATGTAATACTTTGGATTTCCTCAGCTGAAGGATCACCCAGAGGAGTCAGTCATGTATGGCAACAGGGGTGGAGGGGCAGGAATAGAGGAACTCTGCCTGCCAGATGATCTGCCCTCCCAGGACAAGGACAAGTTACTTTCAGCACTCAGGGGCTTTGAGAGAGTGTTCTCAAACAAACCATATAAAATGAACTTGGCAGTACACTCTATAGACACGGGTAGCCATCGCCTGATCCAATCCAGACCATACACAGTTAATGTGAAGGTGATACAAGAAATAAAATAGGAGGTCACAGAAATGAAAGATTTAGGGGTAATCTGGCCTTCAGTGAGTCCCTGGGCCAGCCCGGTGGTACCTGTCTGGAAGCAGGATGGGTCCATCCAGTTCTGTGTGGACTACAGGAAGCTGAATGCTATTACCACCCCTGACGCTTACCCTGTGCCCAGGATGGACTCTTTGCTGGATTACCTGGGCCCAGCCAAGATCATCTCTACTCTTGCTGTCCAAAGAATTCTGGAAAATGGCACTGGATCTGGATGCCATAGCCAAGTCTGTCTTTACCACACCTGTGGGACTATATGGGTTTACAGTTTTACATTTTGGTATGTACAACTCTCCTGCATCTTTTCAAAGACCGATTAGTAATCTGTTACAAGGATCTGAGCAGTTTGCCATGGCTTACATCGATGATATTGTCAGTCAGGACTTTGAATCACATCTTATTTATCTAACCACTGTGTTAGGTAAAATCAAGCAAGCTGGTCTTACCATGAAAGCCAAAAAAGTGCCAATTGGCACTATCTGAAGTGGTATACTTGGGACATCACGTGGGTGGAGGTCAGATTGCTTCCTTGTTGGACAAGATTGAAGCCATTAGAGACTGGCTGCCCCACAAATCAAGAAGCAAGTCAAAGCCTTCCTTGGTCTGGCTGGATACTACAGGAGGTTTGTCCCTGGATTTGGAGCGACGGCCACTCCCCTACATGAACTGACCAAGAACGGCAGCCCTGATGCAGTGGTCTGGAAGCAGGAGTGTCAAGAAGCAACTGTGGTGCTCAACTTTGGCCCCATGGACCAGATAAATGGCACAGGGCCTGTCTGCAAGCTACATCAGGTACAGGAGCCCGCCACTGCCTCACCCCTGCCCTGTGTGCTGGGATTGGGCCTGGAGGCCAAGTGCCACCACCTCCTTCTCTACTTCCACTGGATATGGGTCCCTGGGGCCTGACATTGCCCCCTCCCACCTCCCTTCTGCCAGATTTGATCCTACAGGCCTGGTGCTGCCCCCACCTGGCCCTGCACACTGGGATCAAGTGTCAGAACCAGCACACAAGGCCTGTGGTTCCCCATGGGTCCAGAGATGTGGTAGGAGAACATGGCACCTCTCCCCTACCACCACATTTCTGGACCTATGGGCAGCCTAGCCAGATGATCTGACCCCCAGGATGGAAGTTGAGCACCCCTGAGTTAAAAGGTTTGGTTTCTGTTCTTGAACAATGTGAAGCCTAGGTTATATCTATCTACATACTTATTATCAGGGGTAACACTAAACTGCAGAAATAGTAGAACTTATTTGTGTTTGATATCAGTGTCCACCTTGAACCATTTACTCTAAGCTATTTTCACCTAAACTGGGCAAGCTGCACATTGATAGCCTTGATTAGAATCATAGCTTTGCTGGGATACCAAAACCTTAAATTTGCTTTTGTTTAGTTAGGCTTACCTCTTGGTAGATGAGCATCATAGCTGTGATGAAAAACTGCTATTTCCCTGCTCCTGTATTAACTTGGTCCAGGAAAAAAATTCTCCCACTTTACTGCTGGCCTGACATTTTTGCTAGGAAATAGCCCAATTGCACTAAACAAAAAAAAACAATGAAACTTCCAAAATTCCTTCTTCAGTCCCATCCCCTCCTCCCAGCCTCCAAAAGTCTCTATTTTCATCTCTGCAAAACTGGCCTTTTATCTGTCTCCATGATCTGCTTTGTATTTTCCAAAAATATATGAGAACTAAATGAAAAGTATATTGTTTATTTTTCCTCTCTTCAAAACCTGGGGAGAAAAAACCTTCCCCTTTTCCCTCCCTCCCCTTGGTGTTGTCAAAAGTAGAGATGTATGTTTTATGGTTTTAGAGAGAACTAAAAATAATGTGTCATAGCACTTAACCAAGTGGGTTGTTGCTTATA
Source organism: Crocodylus porosus (assembly GCF_001723895.1). Classification (NCBI taxonomy): domain Eukaryota; kingdom Metazoa; phylum Chordata; order Crocodylia; family Crocodylidae; genus Crocodylus; species Crocodylus porosus. The sequence goes on along the minus strand of NW_017728906.1, from coordinate 1,657,607 downwards.
AATGCTCAACCTTTTTTAAACCAATTAGTCTCTAAGGTGACATACTGACCTACCTTTTGCATGATAAAGGTCATATGAGATCAAAAAAATCTGGCACTTCTGCTTGGCTTTCCAGATGGATAGAGTTGGCAAGTCTGTCATTCATAAATTACAGACAGACATGGCATTCAAAAGGCAATTGAATGGGGATGTACCCAGCATATGCCTAGATCTTTAAATTATATACTTTACTGTGAAAGCACTTACTTAAATATTTCCGTGTCATCCATCACTATAGCATCTGTCCAATTTACAATAATGAAAAATTAGTTTTTGTTAAATTATCATTCTAGTAACATGGATGTTTTATATTAATGTCCTACATCCAAACTTGGACTCCAGCCTAATTTGTTAAAAGTTTTACATTGTGCCCTGAGGCCTAGTGAATTTCCAAAGGGAGGAAATCCCATGTCAAAGCCCTTGGTTGAGAAATAGTCAGATATGACAATGGGAAAGATGTAGTCCAGAAGCTGAAAGGAAGTCCAGCTGATTTGAACTCTGGTAGCTGAGCCAGTGAGTGCCTGTAAGTAAACTAATTTAAAAAAAGGGAAAAGTTACTGGAGATTGTTCTTAAATGGCTGTAAAGCAACACAGGAAGTCATAGGAGTGCAGGAGTATTTTCCATGTGAAAATATTAATAATTACAGGAAAGTAGCCTAGAGCTAGTTTCATTCTGCAGAAAATTTCAGCATTTCAAAATTTGTTTCTGTTTCAAACTGGAATGAATTGATAAACATTTCCATGAAGTACAAATTGAAAGAAAAATTTTTGACATAAAGGAAACATTATAAAATAATATCATAGATTGCATAGACATTAGGACTGGAAGGGACCTCAGAAGATCATCAAACCCAGCCCCTCGCCCAAAGGGCAGGAAGTCAACTGAGGTCATAGGATCCCATCAAGATAATCCAATTTGCTCTTGAAGATGTTCCATGTAGGTGCTTGAACTACCTCCAATGGCAGGCTGTTCCAGACCTTGGGGGCTCGGACAGTAAAGAAATTCTTCCTTATGTCCAGCCTGAAA
>NW_017728906.1:1636757-1655208 GCF_001723895.1 Crocodylus porosus | reverse complement strand
CCATTAAGGATGGCCTCTTTAATAAACTTTTCTAAGATCTTCCCCAGGATAGAAGTCAGGCTGATGGGCCTATAGTTAGCAGGATCCACTTTCCTCCCTTTCTTGAAGATAGGCACCACATTGGCCTTCTTCCAGTCTTCGGGCACTACACCAGAACAGCAGGAGTTTTCAAAGATCCGTGCCAGAGGCTGGGCTATGACACTAGCCAGCTCCTTGAGTACCTTGGGTGTAGATTGTCAGGACTGACTAACTTGAAGGTATCCAGCCTCTCAAGGTGTCCCTTCACAAGGTCAGCATTTATGGAGGGCAAGGGATCACCCTCACCTGGACCTCCCTGTCCCATAGTGGATGTGGGCGTCCCATGGGACTGATGAAAGACCGACGCAAAATACCCATTTAATAGGTTGGCTTTTTCCTAGGTGTCAGTTGTCAGTTGTCCCGTCTGGTTCAGCTGGGGTTCAAATGTACCCTTGCTTTTCCTCCAGCTCCCCACATGTCTGAAAAAGGACTTTTTATTGTCCTTGGTGCTCGAAGCTAGTTGGAGTTCAGTTGCAGCCTTGGCTTTCCTGGTTTGCTCCCTGCAGGACCGAACCAGTATAGAATATTCCTCCTTGGAGGTGAATCCCATCCTCTATCCTTTGTAGGCATTTCTTTTTAGCCTCAGGAGGTCTGCTAGATCCCTGGAGAGCCAGGAGGGCTGCTGTGCCTTCTTGCTGCCTTTCCTCCAAGATGGAACAGACTTAGCTTGTGCATTGAGGATCGCTCCCTTGAGGAGCAACCACTCATCCTGAACTCTCCTCCCGCTGAGGTCATGGTCCCTTAGGGTCTCATTGACAAGCCTTCTGAGCTTGTCAAAGTCGGCTTCCCTGAAGTCAAGGACTTCCGAGTTGCTGACTGACTTGCCAGCTTTACGGCAGATGGTGAAGGTGATCAGCCCATGGACACTGTCACCCAGCTTCCCATTGATCACTAGGTCACCAATTAGGTCATTCCTAGTAGCCAGTACCAGGTCGAGCAGTGCTTTACCTCTCATTGGCCCGTAGACTTCCTGAGTCAGGTAGAGGTCATCCACGCATGATAGGAAACTTTGTGACCACTCGGATTTTGCTGAGTGACCCTTCCACGAGATGTCCGGGTAAGTGAAGTCACCCATGACAACCATGGCCCTGGAGCATGCAGCCTCAGCCAGTTCCCGAGTGAACTCCTGGTCAAGCTCTTGACTTTCGGTGGGAGGTCTGTAGTAGATTCCCACCGTTGTGTCCCCTGTGCTGTGTTCCCCATGGATTTTAACCCAGAGGATTTTAACCCAGAGGTCATCCACCCTGGTCACCAACATCAGCTTGCAGGGATGCGTAGCTTTTCTTGACATAGAGAGCTACACCCCCGCCCCTTTTATCTACTCAATCCCTCCTGTCCAGGGTATAGCTATCTATACCCGTGGTCCAGTCATGGGTGGAGTCCCACCAGGTCTCCATTATCCCTATGACATTGTAATTTTTTGCATTAAGCAGGAGGACAAGTTCCTCCTGCTTATTCCCCAAGCTACTGTCATTTGTGTACAGGCAGGGAAATGTCCGTTTGGGGGCTCTTGCCTTGCCCACAGATTGTACCAGGGCTGGGCAGGGGTAGGCTCCCTTAAGTGCCTTTGCCCCGCTGGCTTTGCAAGGGTTGCTCAGCTGGCCAGCAGTGGCAGTAGTCCCCCTGTCCCCTAGCAGGCTTAATTTAAAGCCCGGTGGAGCAGGTCAGCCAGTCTGGCTGAGAAGAGTCTCCTCCCCAGGGGAGAGAGTGGAGGCCATCTCTTCCCAGCACCTCACTGCCTCTCTCGTCAGAGCGGGCTGTGGTCATGAAAGCCAAAGCCTTCCCGATGACACCAGTGCCACAGTCTTTGGTTGACTACCTGGATCCTCCTCTCCCTCCTCAGCCCATACCCTGAGACTGGGAGGATCAACCCTTTAGGCCCCCAGACCCTTAAGCCCCACTCCCAAATCCCTGTAGCACCTCATGACCCATCTGGGAGTGCTCCGAGCCGTGTCATTAGTGCCCACATGAATAAGGAGCATGGAATAATGGTCTGTGGGCTGGAGGAGCTTAGGGATCTTTTCCGCAATGTCTCGGATACGAGCCCCTGGGAAGCAGCAGACTTCCTGGGATAAGGGGTTGGGGTGACAGCTTACCCCCTCAGAATGGAGTCTCCCACAACAAACACTTTGAAATTGATATTTTAATAATAAAGTTGAAAGTTAGTAAATCAAAGTGATAAATTGATAATAATATTGAATATTATCAACATGAGCAAGTTGAAAAATATTTATGTAGGTTTTCCTCAAAATTAATCAATGAACACACTTCAATTAAATGTTTAAGTTTTGACAAAATTGTATTTTCTGATAGAAAACTGTTTCATTAAAAAAGTTTCAAACAGCTGTAAAAAATAATGCCGGTTCTAGTATGCAGTCCATGACATTGGTCTTCATGCTGAATGTTAACTCTCCAGTTGTTGAACGTCAGCACACCTGTAGTATCTTTGTAACTAATATTTTGGCTGCAGCTAGAGATCACTTAATATGCTGAACTATAAATATGAAACTTCATAATCTTTGTAAGTTTATTCTATTTATGCTACAGAGACCCGGTCGAAAAACAGTTTGAGGTAGCTACAAATCCCATAGACAGTGATTCTCCAGGGCTCATGCTGCTGACTATTCCATTCCCAGTGCCACATTATAGGGTTATTCAAGAGTTGAATTCCTTAAACTGTTACTCAAAGGTCCAAAAATTTGCCAACTATTGTTGTGGAACTTTTTGCAGTGCTTATACACATCTCAAGCACAGAAACAAGAACAAGGAACGTGTTACTGAGCTATAAAACTGGCCACAAGATAAATAATTTTCCAAAGGAAAAATTTAGCCAAAAAATAACACTGGCATGTTTCTACCAAAAAAAAAAGTTAAATTTTGAAATAACTTAGTGCCTCAGAGATGATCCACTCCCATAGGTTCCCATTTCCTTTTTCAGACTAGAATGCTTAGCCTGACTGCATCTCCCATTAAATTCTTATTGAGGAGAGGATGTCAGAGTGCATCATAGGAGTTAAAGGCTAGATGGAAAATCTGGATGACAGAGGACAAGAAGAACAATTGACCTTCAGGTACCAGGACACAGCATATTGTGGCAGTCTGCAAATGATTTTCAGCAAAATATGCATTTAATTTAAATCCAGTTTTCTGGATTTAACATTTCTGTTGGACAGTTTTTCACTACCCACCACCCAAAGCATTATGTACCCAGATTAAGCTGTAAAGAATGAGGTAATTATATGATTAATTGTATTTTGTATGTTTGTTAAACCTCACTGAAACACTGCCTAGTCTTTCAGGAAAAATATATAGTACTTGCAGGCAAATGTACTAATCCTTTGATTTTATTTTGTTCATAGAATCATAAGAAAGTAAGGCTGGAAGGGATCTCATTAAGTCATCTTGTCTGCTCCCTGTTCAAGGCAGGACATTCCTAACTACAGCCAAGTCTACAGCCAATTTCCAAGAATTGCAATTTCACAGCTTCTCTAGGTAGCTTGTTTCAGTGCTTGACCACACTCAGGCCCCTGGCAAACATTTAATTAAAGACATGGTGAGATCTGATTGGCAATCATAACAATCACACCTCTTGTTACGCTACTTGTGCATGGTAGGAGGTGGGATTGTGGATCAGATCCAGCCATGCTATATAGCTAATACAGGGGGAGCTCTTGACTCCAGTACACCCTGAGGTTAGGAGCAGCAGTCATCTGATTAGAGCTCCCATCCTCAGGAGCACATCCATTAATTTTTTATTGCCTCCAACCATTTCTGTGATTCTGCCCTAGACTCTGTCCAATCTGTTTATATCTTTCTTTGAAGTTCAGGGCCCAAAACTGGACACAGTGCTCTAGGTGAGGCCTCACTAGTGAGTGGAAGAAGCTTTTTCCTTCATTTGCAAGAGATGTATAACCCAGTATTGGTGTTAGCTTTTGAAATGGCCTGATTAAAAATAATGAGTAACAGTTTAGAGTGGTAGGTGGAAATAATTTGTGAAATCTCTGCAGAGGTGTCTTGTAGGACACTGCCTCTCATCTGCAGTTACTGGCCCTGAGTAAAACATTTTCCTTGGGTTCCTACTAGATTGCCAATGACTTAGTGTCCAATCTGCCCTTGATGATATTACCTGAAAGGACTGCCTAATCAGCAAATCCTTATTTCAGATCAGCAAGAGAAAGTAACTCTCACCCTACCGAGGAGAGAATGCCAATAGGTGTGTGTGGGGGGAGGGGGCAGGGGTTAAGTTGATCCAAATTCTAATTAGTCTGAAAAATTTTAAAGCAAATTTGTTACACAAACTTTGAGCTTCCTTTTTTATATCGTAACTATCTGGAGAAGCTTCTTTAATAGTGCTTTTTAATGTCTTATATCTGGTGTAGCTGAGATGGAAGGTTTGTTTTTGATTTTGGAAGAAGGATTACATCAGTTCTTTTTTTATATACAATGTTTTGCTTGTCCTTTGTATATTGCTTGCCTTTGGAATATTTTTTCATATTTCTCAACAGTAGAAGCTAAATATGAGCTAAATATGCCTTCATATTTCTCAACAGTAGAACTATTCCTTCATATTTCTCAACAGTAGAAGAGCTAAAGGTTGCTTTTACCATAGTAATACAGAGCTAGTATTATCACGGTTCTTGAGCTAAAAATGACACCCATTATGGCACTTCCAGCCTCCCTTCCTATAACTGTCACAGATGTATTATGTTTATTTTCCTTACAAGGAAATGTCTCATTACTCATAAAGTTGTGACCATGAAATCTTAATTTGGAACTGCCACTGTGTCCTCTGAGGTAGATTAATTACATTTTTTGTCCTTGGGTGGATTTTTGGACTCAACCCATTGATTTTCTGCGATTTTCAAAAATGTGCTCTCCCCCAGTTGGGAGTTGTTTTGGCTTCCTATTAAAAATAATCTTACATCAACCAAAAAAATTAAATAGACATGCTCCTTGACACCTTATATACTTGAAGGGGTGATTTTGAGGTAAGACAGCTAATCACACCCCCTCCAAAGAGAAATATTTTACAGTGCCACAGAACATAGAGAATTTTTGCATCTATTCTTGGTTTAATGATACACTATTCCTATACTGCTTTCCTACTTTCTTTAGTGCCGCTTTAAAAAAATAATTATGAGTGGACAGCTACTAATATGTCTACTGATATTTGTTATGTCTGCTAGCATTGCTACCAGGATGGTTTATGGGCATTTATTTGTTCAGTTCATTCTAGCTAAGTCCTCCCTGCTATCCACAGTTTTCCCTGCCCATCAAAAAGGAAGAAGAAAGTGAGCAGTGTTAGGGCTGCTTAAGGAGTTTCTGGAGAGCGAGAAATGCCAAGGAAAGTAAGTAGAACAGTGTGGGAGGATGAGTAGGGAGCAGAGGAGCAAAAGCATCGTGGGAAATCCAACTAAGTAAGGTAACCTTGAGGGGACAGTGTCCGTGTCTAGAAGCTGCAGCTGTGCAGCTAAAGGAAACATTCAGTTTCAGAACCTTTGCATTATGGAGAGACTGCAGGCAAAAGTAGCTGCAGAGAAACCCAGGAATACACGCTGTCATCCTGGTAGCTAGTCAATAAATACTACAGCTCGTTGCAAGTTGGGCTTTCAGAGCACATAACAAGCAGTGGGCAATGAGGAATATCAGGCTCAAATGCTTCTCTTAGTTGCATTGCTCTAATATCAAAATAGCTCATTTTAAATGCATAGAAGTATCTGGATTTACTTTGATTTGACTAAAATTTAACCCAAGCCTATTAAATTGTTTATGCAAATGATGCACTTGTTTCCAGAAGCACCAAGAATTACTTAAAAATACATATTCTTATTTGCCAGCTGTACCATTGAGCATATCTAGCTGCTTGCATATGAAACCCATCAGAACAGGTCTTGGTTGTATAAAGGATAATTTTGTATTTTGCTGCTTGTAATTAAGAATGAGATCAAAAAACCTGTGCAAAGAGCCAGCACCAGGTCCATATATCCCTTAAGACATTGTAGTGAAAATTGTTTTCGTCTTGTACATAGAACAAGATTTTACAAGTGATTAGTTTAATTTCCCCTCACTCACACCAAGTTGGGGTTCTTGTTTTTGGTTTCTCATGGTTCCATTCTCCTTATTATTCAGATAATGTAAGACTTTACTTTGTAACCAGGTAGAAAATGTCTGGTAGCTAACATGGAACAAAAATGAGCATCCTTTTAACATATAAACAGTTGTTTCACTGTTTCAAATCCCCTTTTAATTCCTCATAAAAATACTTACATATGTCATACTCTGAGATATTTTTTTCTTAGGTAGAAAGAAAAGAAAGAACAAAACCAAAAAAACTATGCTATATGGTACCAAAGTGAGAGAGGTGTTCCTGTCTCCTGTTTATCACACAATGTGAAAACTTATGCAAATTTGGGATATATGTTTAATTTGATAACTGTCTGCTTCTTTTGTTATCTGAATTTGAGTCTGCCTCCAAATAAGTTGTTTGTCATCAGAATAAATATAGATCAGATATCAGCCCAGTAGAAGCAACATCAGATAATCTAGTAGCTACTGCTTTTTGGCAAATGTCATATTCCGTGTTGCAGATTGTTGCGTTTTGTTTCATATCAGGTTGTGTTGTTGGGAGTCTTTCTTTGGTAAAAGTATCTCATCATGGTGGGGATTTGTAAAGCATCTCATTTTTAACAATTATTGATGAATGAATTAATGATTGAAATGTCTCCAATTTGTGCTCCCTGCAAAAAAATTGTGACTCAGTTCTGAAAAATTAGTCCTCTGTTCAACAAAAGTCCTTATCTGTACATTTTTTATAAAAAGGGAAAAAATAAAACCTCACTTTGGTTCACACTGCTTATTCTAATTGTTGACAAGCCCATTAGTATCTGTCTTTCCTGCACATTTTTAGTGCTGCAGTGTGTGTGTGTTGGAAATATTGTAGAGGAGTCTGTTTAAAAACAGGTATTTTTCATTTGAATTTCAAACAAATCACTCAAACATTTTTGGTCTCTTTTTCAACAACAGCTTTTTGAGTATCTAAGTTCCTATCAAAATAGGAATCCACAATCTCCCTTTAATGCAAATGTATACAGTAAGGAAAGCATATTGAGAGTAATATAATAAGCTTGTGATGTCCTTAGAAATAGGATTGCTAAGAGATGAAGACAAGAGAAGTGTTTAATGATTATGTGCAAATAGATTACCCAGTACCTGGTGCTCAGATTTTACTGACTTTGCCCTTTACCTTTCTGTGATCCACTAATAGCCATCTGTTGAGTATGTAATTATATGCACACCTGCATTTGATGTAACAGTACATACATTTGCCAATTTTCTTTTTCTGATTTCAGGAAAATTTTTAATTTATGTTGTTACAATTAAGATAATGCAATATCATGAAGTGTACATGCACATACACAAAAAACTTAAGAGAATTGATTGCTGTTTTAAGAGATCAGATCCATATTATGAATGACTGAAATTCTTTATTAATAATGATCCTCAGACATTAGCAGCTCAGGTTCCCCCAGTAGTTTTTTTTCAAAATATACCTGAGAGAAACAACTCTCAAGTTGAGTCAACAACACAATGTGAGCCAGATCATACCTTTTCTCTACCTTTCAACCTCAGTTTTAGTTTTTTCCTAACTTCCTGGGGCTCTGAGCAGCATAAGAGAGTCTCTCCCACGAGCTCTGTAAACACTCTCTCTTGCTCACACACACAGTTGTGTGCCATTAGTTTGATGGGTGGAAACTCAAATACTCGTAAATAGACTGTAAGCACCATAAGCCATTTTTCAAAGGCTATGGGAGAGACGGGTATATTGATTTACATTACAGTGATTTGAATCATGTTTTCCATTTGTGCTTTTTCATTATTTTTGGAAGGATGTTATTGTTGTTAGCTCTTGCAACCACAAAAACACATTATTTTGCCAATCTGTACTATAATGTTCATATTATTCCAGCTATTATTTATTAAAGGTAATCACTAATAACTTATTGTGCAAGGGTGGGCAGATACTAATTTCTGGAAGAAAAAAAATACATTTAACATTTAATTCTCACTGTATACTGAGGGTAGGTCCTTAGAATAAACACAGATAAAATTGTGTTTGGTAAAATAACTCTTAAATCAACCCTTTAGTTTAATCTCAAGTATGCAGTTTCCCAGTCATGCCCCTCATTTAGTCTTCCTGGTGTATAGAAAGGAATATAAAATTTGCCAGCTACTGATAAGTTTGCCAGAATTGACCAGGACATTTCCAAGCCCCCAACCCTGCACACTGGGCAGAGGCTGGGCAGCTTGTCCCCTGCTCAGCTACATGAGCCCAGAGTTGAGAGGAGACAGGTTGGGAGGCTTGTTCCTTGCCCAGCTCTGTGAGTGCAGAGCTGGGGCAGGGAACAGGCTGAGGGGCTTGTTTTTTGCTTAGCTTCACAAGTGTGGAGCTGAGCAGGGAACAGGCTCCCCAGCCTGTCCCCCCCCACCCAGCTCTGTGCTCGTGGAGTTGGGCAGGGAACACGTTTCTCTGTCCCCACCAACAGGGAGCTCCCAGTGCCGGCTCTGTGACCGTGGGCTGGTGCTGGCATTGGCTACAAATGTGTAACTCAGGATCCTTAAAATTCTAGTTTATTAGATTGAAATATTGCAGTGAAATCAGATCATAAACCTTGGAGCCAATCCCCTCAGGCACACACTCATGCACATGTGTGCATATGCGCGCGCGCACACACACACACACACACGTAGCTAGCTATGAATATCTGATCTGTGAAGCACCAGAGTCAAGTATATCTATCCCACAAGCATTGGAGTCTGCTATCAATGGCTGGTCAAGGCTTCTTCCAGCATGGTGTTGTCTTCCAGAAGGGGGTCCTTCTAGCTGAAGAAATCAGGTGCTGGTCAAGTTGAAGATCAAAAGGGTGCCATTGAGGGTCACTCTTCACTGCCTTTTATCTGTCCCTGGCAGATATTGGTGACTCCTCAGTTTTTGGGCTTGCCCAATCCAGGGGTTATTGGCCCTTGTAGGATGTTCCCCAAAAGTTGGTTTTCAGCTCTGATTAATTCAAACTGGGGCTTCTATCCCTTTAACAATGAAGGTTCAGGGAGTTCCCCAGCTGCTACATTGGCCCCTATTCATTTCTTCCTTCATTAATCTCTGGTTTTGTAGGCATCAGTTGCCACTCGTTAACTTGTTACTGTAGCTAGCTACTGTGTTAGGCATTCAATTACTGATCCTCTCATTCAGAGGCCAGCCTGATACAGGAATGCAGCAGTTTGATCCTGCCCTTGCTAGCATTGTCACAGAGTAAAGAGCATAAAATATAAAAATATAAATGCCATAGCACACAAATAGATACAGATATCAAACTACAATATTATTAATTATAATTATATCTATATATTGTAGATATAAATGCACATCTACAAAATGTAGAACACTCATGTAATTTAATAAAACACAATTGCTTATATCAGAAAGAAAAATACCCAAATAATTCTATATCTTGTAGTGAGAGAGGGAAAAGAAGAAAGAAAGACAAGCTAGAAGAGAAGAGACATATCCAAAGAGAGGAATTATTGATGGAAGGGGATGCTCTTTGTTAACTAGCCTGAGCCCTGCAGTTGTGGAACTTGGGCTGGGAGAGCCCTTTCTCTCACCATGAGCTCTACAGTTGTGGGGCTGTATGACAGGGCTGTGTTTGTGCCTGCCACTTTAAGGCCTGAGCCAAGCAGCCAGCAGGTGCTTGATTGCGGCAGCCATTTTAGAGCTCTGGCTGCCTATATAAACAGATCAGTTTCTTGCTGACTGGATTGGTAGTAATATTATCTGGCTTTGAGGATCCTCTGGGAGGTAAGGAAGGAGCTGTAGGGGATGGCTAGGGGGGGCTCCTGGTCCTGGGTATGCCCTGAAAGTGCACCCTCCTAGGAGTGGGTGGCCTGGTGGGGTTCTCAGTGGCACAGAAGCCCCCAGGAAATGTCAGGCCAGTTACCACCCTGGTGAAAGGTGGGTCAGGGTGCCATAACCCCAGCTTCCACAGCTGGATGGGTAACCTGCTAGTAAGGCTAGAAGGTGGATACAGGAGTAAGAGTGGGACTAGAGGCTCAAAGGCCTGACTGAGTGTACCCTTGACTGGTAAATGCTGGGGCCAGGACTAGAACAGTCAAAAGGTCTAGGGGCCCACTGTGAAGAATGCCTAGAGCTGAGGGCCTTGGGTTCCATCTGGTCTCGGAGATGAGGCAAGGGCCTGTGTGGCCAAAAGTCCTGAGGGGACCAGGCCCAAGAGGGGATATAACTTTAGGAATCTAGGCAGCCCTGAATGAGGGTGGGGTAGGCCATCTGAATGGAGGGATCTTAGAGGGGTCCTGATTGGAGGATTCTGGGGCCCAGTATGGGGCTGATGAGACTAGCATCTGTGAAGTATGGGCTGCGGTGTAGGAGAGGTGTGAAACTGTAGGTTATGCCCCTAGTACTGGGGTAAGAAAATGGGCAGCTTCCCACCTAATTAAGATCATTAATGAGATAATAAGGCATGGCAGGAGAGGAAGGTGGGCAGTTGGCCTAGAAACAGGTGGATGAGCCGAAGGCAAATTGGCCCTGAGAAGGCCCCCTGTTACAGGCTGGTACTCAGAGATCCTTATCTTCTAGTCTGAGCTCCACAGTCATAGGGCTAGGGCTGGGAGACCTTTTATCTCTCAGCCCATGCTCTGTGACCACAGAGCTCAGGCTGGGAGATGCTCATCTCCCAGCACCAGCCCCATGGCTGCAGAGCTCAGGCTGGGAAACAAGGGTCTCTCAGCACCGACCCTGAGTTCTCGAGCTGGTGCTGAGAGATAAAGGTCTCCCAGACTCCACTCCCCACTTGCAATATGGGGGCAGGGGGCTTGGAGCTCCCTGCTGCCTGGGCAGAGGGACTCAGTCCCCACCCAGGGTTCTGTGGCAGAGCCTGCCCTAGCAGCAGGCAGCTCCCCAGGGTAGGGAACTATCTCCCACTCCCTGGTAGACAGCTGACTGGGAGCAGGTTTTGCTCCCTGTCAGGCATCTACACAAACACTACAGTGTTGTTACTAATCCCAAGTAAATTTGCTACTTGCACTTGCAAGTTGCAGTAAACCTCCTTAATCTTGAGTAAATTTGCTAAGTAAGCATGTGCACACTTTGATGTACATGCTCACTTTGCAGTAAACTATGCTAATGCAAAGCTAAGCATCTCATGTGGACACCCCCAATACAAAACATTTAGCACATGTTGAATCATCTGTCCTGCCAGATCCTTCCAGTTACCAGGAATTATAGGGTGAAATATGTCCTGAGCTGAAGGTACAGCCTTGACTTCTGTATTTAATGGCCCCTGTTGGACCTATCCTATACACTTGTTTAATTCCTTCTGACCTCCACAGCGTTCTGTGGAACCGAGTTGCTCAAGTTGACTGTATTGTGTATTTCCTTATTGGTTTTAAATGTGCTGCTCAACTTAGAATTTGTGGGCACTCACAATTAAATAAGTGTTTTTAAATGGGTAGCTGATCTCAAATGATAAAATGGGCATACAATATTGTGTATCCAATAACTTCTGCATAATCTTTTTTTTTGAATTTCTGTCAGAAATAAGTTTTTCTAGATTTTGCAAGAATAAGTTCTCTAGACTTTGCAAGAATTATCCTGCTTAAGACAATAAATGAAAAGGTATTAAGGAGACTGAACATGACTAGAAATTTTTTCCTTTGTGACAAATGAATGGGAAATATTGAGAAAAGAGAAACCATTGTTTCTTGGGCCCAGGCAGCTGAGGTGGGTACAAGATGGAGCTGTAACCCACTATGGGTTGCTGTTTTCCTATAATAACTAGATCTCATTAAGTCTGAGTATGTAGAGTAGGGGCAGACAAAATACAGTCTGCAGGCTGGATCTGGCCCACCAGGTACTTCCATCTGGCTGGCAGGGCCCCTTTGTAAGGCCTCTGTAAACCTTGGCCATGGGCTGCACCTCTACAAGCCAGTGCCTCCAGAGGTGCAGCTCTGGTTGTGAAGTAACAGACCTCTGCCCCAGCCCCAAGCCAGGGGGCACTAGAGACAAGCCTCTGCTTGGCAGAGCTTGTGTCTGGCCCCCCACAGCTGTTCCCAGCCTCCTACACATGTAGTCAAAGCAAGCCATGACTGTTCCTAGCCTGTGAGCCCAGAACAATGAGCCATGGCCAGGGACTCCCTGTGGGGAGCCATGGGGCCAGCCCAGCCCAGCCCCGCCCCATAGTGCATGTGCTGCAGCAGTTCATCAGCTGCATGCTATGGGGCTGGGTCAGGCTGGCTCCACATGCTACCACCATGTGGAGCCAGTGTTTTGGGTGGGAACTGCAACATGGGGCCATCTGGAGCTGGCCCCACATCCTGCCAGCACATCTAGTCAGGGACTCGGGCAGGAGTGCTATTGGGCTAGATGGGGTTGGCTCCACATGCTGCTAGCATGTGCATCCAGGGACTTGGGTGGGAGCTGCATGTTATGGGGCTGGGTGGGGCTGGCCCTGCTTGCTGCCACCATGTGCAGCTCCAGTGACTCGCACATTCCAGGGACTCCAAGGACCCCCCTAACAGATGGACACATACCCCCCCACCTCAACCACATACCCCATACCTATACCCCTCCATGTTCACCCCCATTCTCTCCCACCCACCATATTCACATCCCACACCCACACCCACACCCACCCCCCAACCAGACGCACATTCCCACATGCACCCTTTTACAAACACACACAATATACAAGGGTAAGACCGTATTTTGAGCTATTATGTGATCACTTCTAGATACATAATGCAAGCACACACCAATCGGGACAAAAAAATGTTTTTTAAAATAAACTATGGTAGATTTTTTTTATCTTTTTTTTTCTTGTTTTGTGTATAATTTTTTTTTTTTTTTTTTTCCAGTTTCAAGATGGCAAACCCTGTCCCTCAAATGACTACTTCCAGGGCAAGGGAAAGAACTTCTGGTGGCAAAGGACAGGGGTTAGGCATGGGACCAGCAGACAGGGTACCTGTCAGGAGGCAGGGCTATCCTTGCAGTCATTGACAGCTCACCAAAACTTGTGAAGTGGCCCTCCAGCTAAAATAATTGCCTATTCCCAATGTAGAGCCTCTAAGCTAACTAAATGTGTGGCTCCTGATTTTTAGACTGGGTCACATTTTCAAAAGTGACAGGATACATATTCTGGTAGTTGTGTGTTTGTTCCACAGGAAGTCTCTGACAAGGTGTGTTCCTTAGTAAATGAGGGAAACAAGTTGAAACCTAGGATAAATGAAAGCCTGTTTCCTTGTATCAGACAAGATCTGTGACCCCCATGTCCTGATGAGAGGAGAAAGTTCCAAGTTGTTTACAGTACTGCCACAGTATTTTAAACAGTCGGTTCCCTGTCTCCTATATTCAACACAAGTTGAAAAAGTGGACAAGACTTATTCTTCTTCTATTTTCCTTGTTTTCTAGGGTTGTAGAGGATTTTAATTCAGCTACCAGATCACTCCTTGGGAAACCCATGTCGGCATTAGGAGCAGTGACCTGTGTGGCCTGAGAATATCATAAAGAAGGGGAAAGTGCCAGCTCAATACTAAAAGACTAATGGCGGGCATTCTACCTTTTTCAGAAATGGAGGGGACATTTTATTCTGTCCCAATGGACAGCAGTTGCAAGCCCACTTCTCTCCTGTCATCCAGAAGATCAAAATCTTCTTCCTCTGAATGAGGATTTCTGATTTGTTCCATGAAATATCATGCAAGAGACTTGCTGCTGTTTCTCCTTCCCTTGTATTCTTTCTCATGTTGTCAGGATCTAAAGTGTTTCTTTCCATGCTGAAATGCCCAGCACTACTGAGAAAAGAGCTGTACAATTTCAGGACTGGTAAGCAGGTCTGCTTACAGGTGCCACAGTGGAGGCGCAGCTGAAAAACAATGTCCTAGGGATCATTTTCTAAATTTTATTTTAAGTATGAAAACGGGGATGGGAAAGGAGGCATTGCAGTGAAACCTGAAGACAAGAATGTGAACACCAGGGCTGTGCAGAGCTTCAATCCCTGATTCAATTTGGCAGAGATTTGGCCCAATTCAGTGGCTGAATCTCCAAATCCAATCAGAGGGCCCTTTTATCTCTCCAAGTCGAATCGGAACCCTCTGAATTCTTTCAGAGATCTGGAAAGATTCAGTAATTCGGACGTAGACACAGCTTTAAATGTTTTTTCTACATACCTCTAGGTAGCAGGTGGCTGTGAATGCTACAATTCTGGGGCACATGGAGTGTCCCACAGAAGCATGGGGGGCTCCCCAGCATGCTTGACAGCAGACATGGAAGTGAACCAGAAGCACCTCAAAGACTTATCTACTGCACAGTAAAACATCACCATCTACATGTGCGCACCATTTATTGCATAGTAAATTAGTCTGCTGCACAGTTAGCTGCTACCTGTAAATACGAGGTAGTAAACTAAATGCAATAGATACTGCTCTGTAGTGCATGTGTAGATACTGACCAGGAGTAAATTTGCTTCTGGTTGACCCCAACACCAGCTCCTGGCTCCCCACAGGAGACGTGCAGTACCAGGACTGGAGAGTTCTCTGCTTCCCCACATAGCCAGGGAATGGAAAGGAGCTGTCTGGCTTCTGGGGCAGCTCCCAACCAGCCCTTGACTGGCTAGGGAAATCCCTGAGCAGCCCAGGTTGTCCAGGAGCTCTCATCTTTGGGGCAGCTGCCAGCCAGCCTCTAGCTTCAGGGGGATTTCTCTGAGGAGCCAGATGCTGTCTAGGAGCTTCCCCAGAAATGGAACAGCTCTGAACCAGCCCCAGACTGCTTGGAGGAATCCACACTGAGCCAGGGGCTAGCTGCCAGTTATTGCACTGGCAGGACAGCTCCACACCAGCCCCCTGCTAGGTAAGGATTCCCTGCCCAGCCAAGGAATTGCTGCCAGCTGTCCCATCAACTGATGGGGGATGGGAGTGGGGGATGCTGCCAGCCCCAGATGGCACACCACAGCTGGGAGCAAGGGCAGGGGTGCCCCTCTACATGGGGGCTTTGTGGACAAGTGATGTGGGGCTTAGTGTGGTGGTGCCTGCCATGTGCAGGCTGCACACATGCCACCCAGCTGCCTGCTCAGAGGAAGGGGAGGGGGAGAGGAAGACTTTCATGTGGCCAGAGCACAACTCCATGGCTGGCTCTGCAGCTGCAGTGAGGAATGGGGGTGGGGCAGGCTTCTACATGGTGGCTGCTGCCTCTTACCTGGAGGGCCATGTCAGTGGTAACGGCTGCTGCCTATAAAACCTCCTGCTGTCAAGCCTGGAGCTGTGTGGCCGGCCACTGGGTAGCAGCAGCAGTGTGGTGGTGGCCAGGCAGCATGCAGCCATCCCCACCACCATCCCACGCTGTGCCACTGCCGCCAGCCACACAGCTCTGAGCATAGCTTCATGGTGGCAGCAGGAGGTTTTATAGGCAGAGGCCATGGGCGGCCACTGCTGCCTACCTGTGGGGCCACCTGGGCCAACGATGATGGCTGCTGCCCTCAAAACCTCCTGTTGCCACTGTGAAGCCATGCTCAGCTGTACAGCCAGTGGTGGGTGTGGTGGTGGGGATGGCTACGTGCCACCTGGCCACCACCACATTGCTGCTGCCACCTGGCAGCCAGCCACACAGCTCCAAGAATGGCTCTATGGCAGTAGCAGGAGGTTTTGTAGGCAGCGGCCATCGCTGCTGGCATGGACCTCTAGGTAAGTGGCAGCAGCTACTGTGTGTGAGCTATCTCCCCTCTCCCATTCCTCACTGCTGCTGCAGAGCCAGCCGTGGAGCTTTTCCCCAGCTGCATGCAAGCCTCCCTCTTCCTTGGGCAAGTGGCCAGATGGCATGTGTGTGGCCCGCACATGGTGGGCACCACCACACTGCATCTTACATTGCTTGCCCACAAAGCCCCCCTGCCCCCCACACACACGGGCACCCCTGCCTTCACCCCCTGGCCCTGCTCCCAGCTGTGGGGAGCTGGCAGCACCCCAGCTCCCATAGCCCCAACCATCTCCCCCAGCCCTGCCCCACAGCCCCAAGCCCCACTTACCTCTAGGATCCAAGGGCAAAGGGCATGGCTCTGCTGTCGGCACTTGCCCACAAAGCCCCCCCAGCCTGCATATAGCCACCACCACCCCGCACCACAGCAGAGTCATGCAGCTGGTTGCAGGGCATGCCACTGCATGCAAGGCCTGTGTTCCATCCCTCTGGGCCAGGCAGCACATATGTGGCCCACATATGGTGGTTGCCACCACATTGCCACTGCCATGCCCTGTGCTACTTGCACACACAGCTGTGCAGGTGGCTGTGGGATGGTAGGACAGGGTTCAGTGGCAGAGTTGTGGTGGTAGCCTCTGTGTGTGAACCCCCTGTCAGGCCAGCTGGCATGTGCGTGGTCCACAGAGTGGCACCCCTGCCCTCAGCCCCTGGCCCTGCTCCTAGGAGTGGGCACAGGGGCACACTCCCCTTCTTGATCTACCCCCCTTCCCCACCTCTTTCCCCCACACATACTTACCTGCTGGGGTGGGTGTCAGTGTCTGTGCCTGCGTGTCTGGGGAGCTGTTGAGACTGTGAAGGGGAGTGTGTGTGTGAGTGCTGGGAGTGGGATGTGGGGGGCCTTTAAAAAATTGCAAGTTCTCCAATTAAAAACCCAAAATCTGTGATAAAATTTAATCGGAGAAAACCAGGATCCCTGCAAAAGATTAGGAGCTGGTATTACTAAAGGAAATACCAAGCTTTGGTGGGATTGGACAGCTCAGAATTTTTTCTTGAAGATGTCTCTGTGGTCTCTGCTGCTTTTTCTTTTTTATCATTATGACTCTAATCTTGACTTTAATGCATGAGCTTACCTCTAGTCCTCCTGAGTTCAGTTAGGCTATTCACATGCTTTTTTTGAGGATTGTTATTCTCTTATTTTCCATGTTCCAGCCTTTTCTCTATTTTCCCTCTTTCTAACTGATCTAATGGCTTTCTTAGATCTAAAGCAGTGGACATAGGTGCATATAAGCTGTCATTTATGCGGGTCTAGAGGACAGCCACTCATATAGTCAGGGGCTTACAGGACAAGCCCTGTGAGGAGAGACTGAGGGACCCGGACCTCTTCTTCTCTTGCAGAGGCTGGCTGAGAGGTGGTCTTGTGGCCGCCTACAAGTACATTAGGGGGACACAGCAAGGGATCAGAGATGCTCTGTTCACTAGGGCACCTCTTGGGGATAACAAGGAACAATGGTCACAAACTGACAGAGAGCAGATCTAGGCTAGATATCAGGAAAAACTTCTTTGTGGTAGTGGTGGCCAAAATTTGCTTCCAAGCTTCCAAGACAGGTGGTGCTCTCCCCTACCTTCAGGGTCTTTAAGAGAAGGCTGGATAGGCATCTGGCTGGGATCATCTGACCCCAGCACTCTTTCCTGCCTAGGCAGGGGGTCGGACTCAATGATCTGTTGAGGTCCCTACCGACCCTGGCATCTATGAATCTATGAAACCTGAGTTCTCCTGTTCCTGTGAATATATACTCCTTCTAGTAGACTGAGCAGGTGCATTAGTGGTACCTGTCATTATAGTGGTCACTATTGTACCACTTTTGTAATCTGTGCTTGACTTTCTCTGCTCCATGAGCCACTCCTGTATGCAACTGGAGACATGACATGGCTGAAGTGATCCTTCGAGTACTTTGTCATCTCTGCTGTTTCATTAACAAATAATGCCACAACTGCTTCTATTCACTGTCTAAATCTTCTGTGATTTGACCCTTTGATCCATTCTAGATAACTGAATCGTCATCAGCGACTTGGATGAGGGGGTGGAAAGTGTGCTGTCCAAGTTTCCTGATGCCACTAAGATGTGGGGCGAGGTAGACACACTTGAAGGGAGAGTGAGCCTGCAAATAGATTTAGACAGACTACAAAAGTGGGCAGGTGAGAATAGGATGGGGTTCAATGTAGACAAATGCAGGGTGCCTTGGGAGAAGAAATCCACAGCATAC
This sequence comes from Crocodylus porosus, assembly GCF_001723895.1. Taxonomy (NCBI): domain Eukaryota; kingdom Metazoa; phylum Chordata; order Crocodylia; family Crocodylidae; genus Crocodylus; species Crocodylus porosus. The sequence goes on along the minus strand of NW_017728906.1, from coordinate 1,637,118 downwards.
ATACAGGCTAGGGAGTTCCCTTCATGAAAGCACAGAGACGGAAAGGGATCTTGGAGTCGTTATTGACTCCAAAATGAACATGAGCTGCCAATGCAAGACAGCAGCCAACATGGCAGCCATACCTTGTCATGTATCCAAAGATGCATCTCAAGCCAGTCCAGAGAGGTGATACTCCCCCTCTATGCGACTTTGGTCAGGCCGCAGTTGGAGTACTGCATCCAGTACTGGGCGCCACACTTCAAGAGGGGTGTGGCCAGCCTGGAGAGGGTTCAGAGGAGGGCCACCCATTTGGTGAGAGGGCAGCAGGACAGGCCCTATGAGGAGAGACTGAGGGACCTGAACCTGTTCAGCCTCAGCAAGA
>NW_017728906.1:1629272-1635497 GCF_001723895.1 Crocodylus porosus | reverse complement strand
GATCTTATGACCCCAGCTGACTTCCTGCCCTTTGGACGGGGGGCTGGACTCGATGATCTTCCGAGGTCCCTTCCAGCCCTAATGTCTATGAAACCTGCACAGCCATACATTAATCTGCAGAATGCACCCACTCCTGCCAGGGTCCTTCTCCTTGACCCTAAGGGCTGAGGCGAACACAACCTGTGCCTCCATCTCCTTCACCCTTGGACATTGGCAGTATCGTTAGTGCCCACGTGGATGAGCAGCATGTGGTAGTAGTCACAGGGTCAGACAATTCTTGCTATTCCTTCTATGACATCTCAGATCCGGGCTCCAGGCCATCAGAAGACCTCCCAGGACAACAGGTCGGACCGGCAGATGGATCCTTCCATCCCCTGCAGAAGGGAGTCTCCGACTACCACCACCCATCACTTCCTCTTCATGGCAGGGGATTCCTGGCCTGACCTCTTGCACCAATGGAATGCTCTCCTCCTCCTGTGTTGCTAACACTCCAGGTCTGTTCTCCAGGCATACCACTGCACATGGAGATGACGAGTTCTTGCTGCCACAAGATTCCGGCTTCCACCTTCCTGGGATTCCATACCCTCTTCATTTTCTAGCACCACCTCTGGTATGTTCCCCATCGGCTCTGTTCTTGGGTAACCCTAGCAGCCTGTCTGACTCGCAAAGGACTCCCCCCGCCCCAGACACACACATACCTTTGCCTGAACAAGAACTGGTTAGAGGAAGGACTTACAAAAGACAATGAAGATGCAGTGGGAGAAGTATCTGAAGACCTCCAGACAAGGGTGATGGGAATGAATCAACTCCCCTGGTCTCATTTACATTGGAGATAGAACTGGATGGCAATTCATCTACATGTGAGATGGGGCAGGAAAGCACCTTCATCAGCGTTCAGGATGGAGAACAGAGATTCAAGGCAAAGACGGCACTGAACTCTGGGACCAGAGAAGCAGGGGAGCACTGCATGATGGGGGATCCCTGCTCCAGATGCTAATCAGCCCACATCTCAGCTTGGCATTTATCAAACCAATTCTAGTAATGACTCCTTTATTGGTACCCAAAACACTGAATCTGCCGGTCTGTAGTGTGAGCTCCCTCCGAGTGATGCCACCTATGGCCAGGGGTGATCAGTTCCTATTATCCAGCATAGGAGCCATTGTTTACCCATAAACAAAGCTAGTGTTCTCCCATTGTTAGTTCTCTACAAAACCCCCTACCTGAGCTTAAGTTTCTGTCCAGGTGCTTGGATCCAAAAGCTGCACCAGTTCCATTCCTTTTCTGCCTGGAATCCTTCCACTGGTCATGCTGAGGCCTCTGCCTGTCTGCAAGCTCCAAAAAAACACCTGGGAACCTCAACTGATTCAAGCTTCACTGAGTGTGAGACCCCAACTCTCTCTCTGACTCCAGGAACCTGACTTTTGCTTTCTTACTCCAGACACAGCTTTTTAAACCTAACTTTTGCTGATCAAACTTGAGCTAGACTTCCCCAAATGCTTAACTGAAACTATGTAATATTGTAACTGTTTTATTTATCTCTCTTGTATGGCTATTACTACTGGTATCATCATAAGTTCACATACCTAGCAATAAATAACTTTTATGGTCAAGATGGTTGCTATATTCTCTCTCTGAACCTCACTTACACTTCCTTCCCCTTGACCTCCCCATTTGCTCTGCAGAAACGCTTCTTTTACCTAAGCCAAAGACCCCTGTAATGCCCAAAACTACGGTGGGGTCTGCTCATCAGGGGAGTTACTAGTAGGACCATTGTGACAAGAAGTTGGGACGTACTGAATTTTGAGGTGCATGAGGGTATCAGCTGAAAGTACCAATCAGACCCAGCCTACTCAGATGTAACCTGTTAGCTTCTCTGTGTGTGTTCTAACTCCATTTATTATTGTTCTGCTGAAATGAGGGATGAACTGAGATCAAAGCACATGTGTCAGCCTGTCAATACTGAATAACCTGGCCTGACTCAGATGTGCTCTGTTAACCCATGTATTTGTGTCTGACTGCATTTTATTGTTGCCCTGATTAACTGAGTTCAAGACATATGAGGGTGTTAGCCTGTCAATGCTGAATAACCTGGCCCAGCTCAGGTGTGCCTTGTTAATCTATGTGTGTATATGCATTTGATTGATTTAGTGGTTGGAGAAACCCAGCCCCACTGACCCTGACTCCTGCAAAATGGCTCCATGCTCCATGGGGGGGGGGGGGCTGAGGACTTGCAGAAGGGAGAGATACAGCTCCACATAGAAACATAAGTAATACAAGCAGCACATTGAGAGAATGTCAGAGACCCCAGAAACATACCCCTAATAAATGAGCACACCCAAAAGTGATGGGCAAATCTGGTTACAGGCAGTCCTTCCTCCACATTCCTAGAGTTTTCCTTCAGCATAGAATTTATTAAGTCCTTATAGCAGAGAATGCTTCAACGCCTTGCTACCTCCTCCTCTAGCTCTCTTGCCTGTTCACTGAGGGACACCTCCAAAGGCACTGCTCCCATTGCAAGCACTCCCCCACCTGGCTGACACTGGAAGGGGTCTGCAAGCTGCAGTCTGCATGGCACCAAACCAGGACCTGCGTGGAAGCCTCAGTGGTGTGTGATCCTGCATGGGCAGACACCTCCCAGGTAAAAGTAGGGGAAGAGCTGGAAGAGGCAGTGGCTTTGGAATTGCAATGTCCTCCTTCAGCCATGCCTCTTGTGTCTTCTAGTCTGCTGCCTCTCACTTCATGCCTCTGTCCAAAAGACCTTCCTTAGTAAACTCCTCTGTAGCTGGCCTGTTTGCTGTTCCTTCACCTGAAGGGGTCCCTTTTCCCTGCAAACTCCTTCCTCTCAACAAGCTTACAGTGAAGGAATATGAGAGCGTTTCCAAGCAAACTCCCTAGCAAGCTCCCCCTCACTCTGGACTCTAGTTAAACAAGGGCTTACATCTTAGTCTAGCTGCTAAAATAAAACTATGCAAGTTAGTCAGTCCTAACTACATATTTAAAAATATGATTTTACCTTTCAGGGCTCCCTTTGAAGAAAGGAGCAGCAAACTGACCTGCGAACTGCTTGCAAACTGTCCTGTTTGCTTCTCCCCATTTGCTGCTGTTCACTACCATTGGCTTCTATTGATGTATTGACTGTACCTTTTCTCTTACACTGGACTTCGTTCTTACGCCTGTCATGCCCTCTGCTATTAACGCTAAATTTTTTTTGTTTACAAATGCACACATGCATATAGGAACAGTATATTTGTTAGTAAATCAGCAGGGAAGACTTAGCAACTGATATTAGTATGACCAAACTAATTTTAGAGGCAAAATTCAGACCTTTTATTACGAAGAAATCTAGCAGTGCCAGCAAAAGCAGAGGGTTAATTTTCCAAAGTTTCAATTCCTTCAATACCTGTGTAATAGGGCTGCTGATTTGATTCGAAGGAGATTCGGCCTGATTCAGTGGAGAATCAGGATCCAGGAGACCAATTAAATTATTCAAACCAATTAGAAGCTCTCTGAATCAATTTGGAAAAGATTCATAGAGCTTCAGCAATTCAGGCAGTCCCCATTCACTGCCACAGGGAGCTGGACCTGGATTCCATGCTGGTAGGTAGGGGGAGGGAGGCCTGGAGGAGTGGGGAGGAGACCCCTACCAGGCCCCATCCCCTGCCTGCTCCCCCAGACCCCCTGAACACTTTTTGACCCCCACCCACAGTCCCAGCCCCGCCATGGCTGCCCAGCCTGCCCCAGCTCTTTAAAAAAAAAAAAACCCACTCACTGGTTGCTGCCAGGTGGTAGGGGGGTGATCCTCAGTGTCCTCACTGCCCCATGCTTCATGGGGGGCTCTGCCACAAGCCCCTCAGCCTCCATCCAGTCTCCCAGCTCCCCCATGGCTGCCTTGCCCACCCAAGCTCCTGGCCCTTTAAAAAAACAAAAAATAAAAACCCCCAGATTCTGACTGCTGCAGCAGCCTTGAGGCTTCTGGGTCCTCATGACAGAGTCCTCCATGCAGCATGGGGTCGAGGGGGGCAGCGGGGATCGCCCCCCAGCCTGGCAGCAGCTGGCAAGTGGGGGCTTTTTTCTTTTTTTTTTTTTTGAGGGACAGGAGCTGGGGTGGGGTGGGGTGGTCTGGGAGAGCAGATGGAGGCTGGGGGTCTCGTGACAGAGCCCCCCATGCAACACAGGGCAACAGGGAGCAGCGGGGATCACCCTCCCCTGCCACAGCAACACCTGGTGAGTGTGGACATTTTGTTTTTTGTTGGGTTTTTTTTTTTTTAAGAGCTGGCAGAGTAGGTGGGGCAGTCATTAAGAGCAAGCAGGGGCTGGTGCCGATTTGGAGATTCAGCTGATTTGGCAGCGGCTGAATATCTGAATCAGATTTGGCCAAATCAATTCAGGACAGTGATTTGAATCACCAAATCAAATCACTGTCCCCTGAACTGGCTGAATCTGAAGCGAATACTAGCTGCTCTGCACAGGCCTACTGTGTAACACATATGTTTGTATGTATGTTATTAACTGGCATTCAGGATAGCTTCTGACTGTAGCTGTTAAAGCTGTGTGTATGAATGATATGTAGCTGATTGGCTCAAATGAAAAAAAGAGTTTATTTGGGGTCAACTCAAAAGAAAACTTCCTGATCTTTCTCCAGAAAATGTTTAGAGTGCATATGACAAACTTTTATTTTTAGGATTTTCCATATGTTTATATTAAGTTTAGATATGTTTCTAAAATAAATTTCATTTCAAAGAAAAAATATGATTCTCTTTCAAATATTTTTCTTTTTTTTTTTTTTTCTCTTTTTGCCAAAATAATCCCACACATTCAACACAAATTCAGAACTTGCTTAAATTTCAGCCAGGTCAAATGGCTGCTTAACTATCTCTCTTTTGAAGCTGCTTCTCTAACTGGTGTCTTGACTATGTATTATTCACCTTTATGTTTTAGTAATATTGAAATGAGGCAAATAAAGCTATTTTGAAAGCAAAGTTGTGTGCGCTGTATATTAGCATCCTCAACATGTTGTATAGTGGTCCCTGGTGTTCATCCAAGCAAAACCAAATCAGGCCAAGCAAAATGAAACCTAGATGAGAGACACGTTAGGCTGCTGCAGGGGACTGTGTTGGTGATTCAATACGTAGTTACTTGTTGCATAATTATAATAGGGTGGCCTCTTCGCCAGGTCTCCACCAGCCATCCAGCTGTCTTTGGGGTAACCTCTCACCTTGCTTCCTGCCATGCCTTGATAAAAATATATGGAAGTTGTTACTAAGGTGGGAGGCTACCCATTTTCTCTCCCTTCTGATCACCAGAGCCTTAGTACATGCTCTGACCTTCCCTTTACATGTCCCATACCTTGCAGATGTCTCTTCAGTGGTTGGCGTTGGGGACCTGAGCTCCACAGTCTCAAATGGGACTCTCACCCCCAACCAGAGCTCGCGATCTCAACTCCCTCACACTGGGTTCTCTCACTTCTCGCTCTCACCCCCCTCACCAGGGCCACTTCTCGCTCATCCCCTCTCTGGACCATGACACCTACTGTCAGGGCCACTACTCTTGGGAGCTTCTCTCTGGCTTCCACTCTGCAGCCACAGGACTCTGCAGTGAGCCTGGCTGCTGCCCAGGGTCCCTCCTCCAGACCCAAGCCCTGCCTCAGAGCTCACCCAGAGTCTAGGATCCCCCTGTCTGATCTTAGTTCCACCAGGAATGTGGGGCTGGGGTTAGGAGGTGCCCCATACTTACCTTTTACTGGGGAGGTAACTGGCCTAGCATTTCCTGGGGGCTCTCATGCCACCAGGAGAACCACCAGCCCATCCATCCCCAGCAGGGTACAGTTTTAGGTCTTACCCAAGATCATGAGCCTGCTGCCATCCCCCTAGATCCTGCCTTTACCTCCAGGATGTTCCATGTCACAGGGGAGCCAGATGATGCTTCTCCCTTGGCTGCAAGTAGCTAACTGCTGGCTCTGCCTGGCTGGCCTATGTCTGAAAATGACCACCCTCATCAGGCCCCTGGCAGCTGCCTGCCCCAGCCCTTACAGTGGCAGGCACCTAAAAGGTGCCCTGCCACAATAAGTTTAGTGTCACATTACATTTTGGATTCATAGATTTCACAGATTTCATAGACATTAGGGCAGGAAGGGACCTCAGAAGATCATTGAGTCCAGCCCCCCACCCAAAGGGCAGGAAGTCAGCTGGGGTCATAGGATCCCAGCAAGATAAGCATCCAATTTAC
>NW_017728906.1:1617181-1628827 GCF_001723895.1 Crocodylus porosus | reverse complement strand
GCCTATAAGGATGCTGCAGGTTTTTCCTCCCAAGGTGGAGAACCTTGCATTTTTCAGTGGTAAACACCGTCAGGTTCTCATCCACCCATTTGCTGAGCCTGTCCAGGTCAGCTTGGATCACTCACCTTTCACCTGGCATGGATGCTTTGCCCCAAAGTTTGGTGTTATAGGCGAACTTGGCCAGTCCACTCCTGACTCCAATGTCCACACAATTAATGAAGATGTTGAACAATATGGGTCCAGGGACAGAGCCTTGGGGGACCGCAGAGCCTTGGGGTATTGCAGCAAAAAGAAAAAATGTAGTGGTACAACAAGCTGCTATAAACTGTTCAGTTCCTGATTAAAAGTTTGGAAAATTTCCACTTCTAAAAAATTATTCCAAGACAGGGAGCAATACAAACATTCAGTCTGTAGCTCCTCCCCCGCTCCCCCCCATGCTGCTTTTCATACTTTCTTGAGATCAGGGTGAACATGGTCTGGTAAAAGTCTTGGCTCCTTCAGTCTTCCTGTGCCCAGAGGGACTGGAGCAGCAGGAAAAATCCCCCTGATTGCACCTCGTGTAAGGGATGCTGGAGTAAGAAGCAGGCAGGGAGTCTCACTGTGAACTTTACAGTCAGTTCCCACTCGGTGTATTCTTCTACAGAATGTACCATTAGACAGTGGGAAAAAATTAAAATCCTTCTATAAGAGCTATGTTGAACAAGGCTACTAGTTAATGTGGGCTTTTCTTTCCTTTGGCTTCTGTTAATTCTGTGTTCCCGGTATTGCTCCTCTCATAAGATAAGAAGGTGACTTAATTCAGGGCTTAAGGTTTGTGAAAGAAGTTCCATAAACCAGTTTGACTTAAATCAGTTAAGTCTGATTATTACATTCAACCAGGTTTATCTTAAACTAGTTTCGGCTACTTTGAAAGCAGTTTATATGCACTGCACTTCTGTTCTGTTACAGGTTTAGACCAGTTTCTGATCACTTAACCGGTTTCTGTGTAAATTCTGTCCCTAGCCCAGGGCATTAGCAAAGCCAGCTCTATCTGACTGATATAATATATTGGCTGTGACAGAGTTGCACTGACAAAAGAGGGTATGAGGCAAAAGAGGCAGTAAGAGGTGCTGCAGACTGGGATTAGGGTCACCTCAGTGAGGTACAGTAGCAAAAAAGTGTAACCTGCTTGAGTGCTCCTTCCACATATAATATTTTTGTGATTTCCTAGTTGATCTAATAAGAGCTATAATTTCTGAACCAAGATTTCTAGATTTTTGCATCCTTCCCATATACCTCTCTTTACAAAAATGTAACTAGCAAGAACCCCCTCTTTGACATAATCCCTGATGCTCCCTTAAAAAAGTATTCCTCCTCCTTTCTGACTGTGGCAGGGCAGTGTGTGCCTGCCACTTTAAGGCCCTGGAGCTGCCAGCTGCCAGGTGCCTAATGAAGGCAGCCATTTTAGGTTCAGGGCTGCCCTTATAAACAAGGCAGTTAGCCTGCTTAGGCAACAATGTTGTCTAGCCAGAGGGCTGTTGTGCTTCATCCAGAGGTAAGGAGGCTCCTGATTCTGGGCATCACCTAAAATTGTACTCTGCTGGGAGTGGGTGGCCTGGTGGGGCTCCCAGTGGCATGGGAGTCCCTTAGAAATGCCTGGTCAGTTACCACCCCGGTGAAAAGTGGGCTGGGTCGCCTTCACCCCTTGGCCCCATCACTGGGTGGGTTACCTGCTTTGTGTGTAGGGCCCAGAGGGTGGATCCCTAGAGAAGGTGAGGGGCTGAGACTCCAGACTGATTGTGAGAGTACCCTTGACTGGCCCATGCTGGGGCCAGCACCAGACTGGTCAAAAGGACTAAGGGCCCACCATGAGGGATGCCTGAATGCTGAGGGGCCAGGGATTCTGGCTGGCCTGGAGGTGGGCCAGGGCTGGTAGCCAAAGGTCCTGGGGGGACCACACCTGAGAAGGGAAAATGGCTTTGGGGAGCTCCATAGCCTCTATGAAGGCAGATGGAGCTGCATGATGAGAAGACTCTGGGTTGGAGTTCAGTCAGAAGTATTTTAGGGCTCACTGTGGGGCTGGTGATGATGGGAACACCTAGATGACATCTGTGAGGCTTGAGCTGTGGTGTAGGGGAGGAATGGAGCCACAGATAGTGCCCCCTGGCATTGGGGCAGAAAATAAGCAGCATCCTGCTCAATTAACACCTTTATTAATTAATTAAGATCAAGGCGTGGTGGGTGAAAAGGCAGATGGTTAGCCCAAGAACAGGTAGGTGGGCCATGCTGAGAGTGGCCCCAAGCAGGCCCCCTGTTATACTGACTGATAGCCTATTTATAGATGGCAGGGGGGAAAGCAATCATTCTTAATAGTTTTTTTTTTTTTCTTTCCAAATTATGATAAATATACTGACATACTGCCCACAGACATTTCCTCTCTCTGTTCCTGAGTCTTTGTGACTGGCACAGTCAGGGATGCTGTTTTTCTAAGGTCTCAGTGGCATAAAAGCAGGAAGGTGTGGTCTCTGCTCAAGATAACAATTTCCATACAAGTTTCTGGTGATTCAAGTGGAAGTTTTCTGAGAAACTCTAGTAGGCAGGGGAAAGGGTATTTGAATTGGAAAAAATGAAACATTGCCAGACCAAAACAACAACTTTTTTTTATGCCTGTGCTGTCTTTGTGTCATCTGGTCATGTAAGCCCATCCAATCAGCCATTCTGTGAGCTTCCAGGAATGAAAAAGCATGCACTTGTCACTGAATCTTTTCCTCTCTGCCCCCTATTTCTAGTTTCCTTGACACCCGTGGGGGCCCCCCCCCCCCCAACTCCACTCATCTTCTCAGTCATGTATTTGTGTGCCCTTGTCTGACATCCCACACAACTACGCTGGTGCTTTCCTCCTCTGTCCGCTACATGACCTCTTTTTTTTTTATGACTGGAATCCACTTAGCTCCACATGGGATGCAGCAGCCATCCCTTGTTACATAACAGGATGTATGCAAGGAAATGGAGAATAATTAGGGAAACTGCAAGGGCAGATTTTTAAATAAAAAAAGGGGGTTAAAAAAAAAAAGAGAAAATCAGGCAGAATTTAATTATCCTGCTACCTTGGAAAAATTCTAGCTGCTTTAAGTGCTGCTATTTTTGTTTAAAACTACTGGCTGCAAATAGTCGCTTACTTAAGTATTCACTACAAGAGAATACTTGATTAGATTATAAGCATGTCTGTCCTCAAAGTGTGGCTCTTCTAATTACAAGGGATATGGATATACATAGTGTCCACAACAAGTCAGAAACTTGCACTTTCTGTAGTCAAGTGACCATTTTTTTTATTTTTTTTTTTTTTTGCCTCCACACAGACGGCTGCGTGCCATTTGAGCTATGGTCATAGCGGGATTGAAAAAGAGAGAGTTTCTAAAGGCCTGACTCACAAACCAACAGCTGGAAACTCTCTCTCTAATCTCCCAAAGATTCTCCCCACATTGACTGCCTTTCCACAGCCAGTTTGCTATTTGCAGTTATTTTCCATGCCAACCGCGATAGCAATTTTATATATGTATTTTTTACGGACTGTTCAGGAAATCACCATTGTTAATGATTAGATGTTTGTGCTCTTTGCCATTATGTTTTCTTTGCAAAAGGCTAATCTGGATTCAGAGGCTGTGGAGGGCAGCTGTTTCAGACCTTTCATTCAAGACTGCTCATTCAAATCCTAATGGAGAAGCTAAGATTGAGTTTGCATGGTCCTTGAACTGTTTGTTTATCTAAAGGAAGATGTTTATCATCCGATGCTGAATTACACCTGAGGACTGAAAGAGACACCCTGGCATCTCTCCCACATCTACAGTATTTTTAGATGCTCCTTAGTACTTTCTCTGTCTCCTATTCAATATACTTTACTGTCACAGAACTGTCTCAGGAGGAAGTAAAGAAAAAAGGCACAGGATTCATTAAGATCTTATTAAAAATTCAGTGAGAAAGGAAAGAAAAACTTTCACTACTTTCAGAACTGCATCCATACTCATCCTTTCCTCTCTGCCCTCATAATCACTGGATGCCTGACAATGAAACTATGATTGTATAGTTACACCCTTGATAACTGGATTCTCCTTCTCAAGCCAAGAATTGGATTTTGTGGAGACTTCCTTTAGCAACAGTGTTGAAAGCACAATAGAGTGGCAGGAAACGTGGGTGCTATGAAAGGCAGTATGTTTAGCTCTTAAGTAAGAGGAAGGATAAAGTAATTCTGTTACTTTTGCCAAGCCCACTAACTAATCCTAAAGTAGGGCTTCTTTCTCATAGCTTAGCCCACATTGGTTTTGATGGATCATTTCATGGACACCTTATCTTCCCAGATGAGATGTTACTAGCATGAGCCATATTCCAGTCAGGCTACCAAAGTGATATCTCTGAGAGTATCAGGAGTCTTTGAAGAGGGGGCTGGATTGATTCCTCCCTCACTTCCAGATGCTTTATGGATTATGGGATGGTAGCCTGGATAGCTGGAAAAGAGATCTAGCACTGCATGACTACCTCCCATTCCAGAAATCACCAGAAGCTAAAACAACATCTGCATCCAACAGTCTAAAGCTTATCCAAAATGTGGCTACACGGGATTTAAACTCAGCTGAGGCAATGCTGCTCAGTGGATTTGCTTCAGAGTGCTAGCTGCCCCACTCCAGAACATCTTGCTCCTGACTCCAGGATTTCTCACCTTGATTTTGAAACTCTGGTCCCTAATCATAGCTTATTTCTTAACCCTCTGACCTTGATTCATGACCTTGCTTCAACTCCTGACTCCCATTCCAAATTTCAACTTCTACTGTGACCAACAAGCCACAACACATTCTGGTAGTACAATGCTCCCTGTGACCATAAATACATGAGGAGTTAAAGGAAGTGATTTCTGTTTTACATTCACACATGGAAAAAAATTACTATCATTATGTGACAATTGTAACCTACCCACACAAACCTTCTAAAGAAAGGAAATGACTCTTTAATTGCTCATAGCTTACTATCTAAAAAGCCCATTATCTTACAGTTGGGTTACACATCTGTACTGAAATCTCCCTTCCTTTTCTAATAGACACAGGACTGTGCCTCAGTTCTTTGAATTTGCACTAACATGCAAAACCATCTATTTTAGTGCATTTATATGCATGAGCCAGATATAACATGGGGGGGTTTTTTCTGCCTGTGTGGAAGGAGGAGAGTTCATAGATAAAACCAATTCAAATTCATTTATCTATTCTGGAGGTAAAGAGTGAGTCCCAGAAGATCATTCAGGGATGTTTTCACATTAATCAGAGTTCTGTAGAGTTTACTGTCCCTAAACTCATCTAAATATACATGATGACAGTGTTTCTCTTTCCTAGTGCTTCCTTAGCCTTCTGGGTTCTTTTGTTAATCTGCCATTGATAGGAAGACTGATATGAGGAAAAACAAGGTATAAGGTATTAAGTTCCTAAAAAGCTAGGATATAGGATGGAAGGGACCACTTTTGGTCATCAAGACCAGCTATTGCATCATAAAATTCCTTTAAGAAATATTTCAACCCTTGTAACCATTTCTTGGTTGTAGCTTCTTTAGGTTTGAAGGCAGAAAACTTAATTAGATTTGTCTGATTTGGGAAACCTCTTCACCAAGCATGATCTGGCACCTAAATAAGGCCAAAGAATGCTTATAAAACCATAAACATATTAGTTGAATCCTTCCTGTCTTGGGCCTGGGAGACACATTTTCTAAAGTGACTGGGGCATTTGGTGGGGGAGGGAGGTAAATTTTAGGTGGCCTCACACCAATAATTTTGTTTAATATTGGGGATGAATTACACTCTTACGCTTTCCCCTATCCTTGCTTGGGACAGAAAGAAAAATCATGTTACATTTATCTTGAGGACCCACATTTCAGTCCAGTTATTTCTACAATGCTTATCACAAGTCTCTGGCTTGCCTGAGAATGAGAGGGCCATCCACACAGCAAAGAGAAATGTTTTATGCATCTTTCCTACATGTAATATACTTGTCTGTCACTATGATATAGGCAGGACCAATGTTTCAGTATTAGGATAAAGAAAGCCTTAGTGCAGGAACTACAAAGCTACAAACCCACCCTACAATTCCTTGTTAGAGGGATACAAGGGCTGGCATGACAATGGGTGAGGTAGGGTAAAAGCGTTTGCAGCCTTTCTGCATTTAAATGGAGTTAAAAACAGTTTCCCATTGTCTTGCACTGTGTGTTGTCATTAACACCTGTTGAAAGTGGACAGAGTGCTACCATTCAAACTCAAGGGGGGGGTTTATGCTTCTTTTGTATGTGTTTTATGCAGAGGTGTTAAGTATTACACTAGATACACAGACACAAGTCACCAGTGCTCACTTAACCTTGATCTATATGTGAGATGGTTTCTTCCCGTGAATCCTCCCAACATTTTTTATCACAGGGGCTTGGTCAGGAAGCTGGAGAGGGGCTTGCCTGAATGTTCTGCTGAGCTCAGCTGTGAACATTCCTCCAAAATGTTCCTTCTCACATAATGGCTCTTTTCAGAGGTTCCTTCAAGTGTGTTCTGCTAATGCTGGCAGAAGAAATAAAGGTAGGAAACTGATATCAAACCTAAAAAGGATTAAATATTGTGCAATGGAATAAAAAAATGATTCCCCAAATGAGTGCACATGAATTTAGTTTCACTTTTTGTTATGATAACTGTTGTTTTTTAGAATAAAAATAGCTAACAGTTTTATGGGTCATGGGAAGACTTTCTCAGTCCCAAGAGTGCATGCAGATTTTCTTCTCCCTGGCAGCACATTTCAGTGTTGCGGGGGTGGGGTGAGGCAAAAATATATTGTGTGTTGATTGCAGTTTAACTGTTTCTTTAAATTTATAAACCTCTAGGGCTAAGTACAAACAATCAAAAAGCCTGAGGCTGAATTGATTCACTCTTCTCAGGTTAGTCTAAACTGTATAGGTTGGACCAATAAGCAAGTGAACAGACATGCTGGCAGTGGCCCAGGTCAGAAGCTGCAGGGGGCTAGAGCATGCGTCCCTGCTTGGCTGGAGCAGGCAGCTTGAGCCAAGGCTAGCCTGCCCACCCTGTAAGGGGTTGTTTGAAGAGGAGTGAAAAGCAATATGAAATGCTGGAGGACTGTGGGCAGAGACGGAAGTGACCGTTTTTGCCTGATTTAGCCACAGAAGGCAGTTTATAGCTGTGATCAAGCTGAAGTGCATAGATACAAAGCATTTTTAAAGGTCCTGATCCCATTAAAAATCAGAACACTCATTGCATGAAGACATTTCAAAACAAGGTATCTTTAGTAACTTGTGTCCAAGCTGCCTCCCAGCCTTGGAGCTGTTTTCAGAATGGGAGGGTGGCCGGCAGCCAGATTTCCTTCCCTGCTGGAATCAACAGTGAACTTGTTTGATCTGGGCAGCTGTGGTAACTCAGAATCCTTCCTGCAAAGTGTTCTCAGTTACAGCATGAAGCTGCACTTCTGTCTGTGCCCTGTGAGTTAACTAGAATCTGGAGGGGGTCTGGGAAAAAAGTTCAATAAACTGATTTAACCTAAATAACTTAAGTCTGCTAGTATATCCATCCTGGTTTATCTTAAACTAGTTTAATTCAGTTTGAATGCAGCTTATGTGCACTGAACTTCTGTTCTGTTACAGATCTGAACCAATTTCCAGTCACTTCTATACTGGCTTATGTGTACTTTCTATCCCTAGCCTAGGAGGTGCCTAGGCTGACAACTGACTGGCATAGTCACTGCAATCAGAACAACAAAAGATTTGGCAGGGATGCTTTGCAGCCTCTTGCTAAATGTTTGTAATTAAGCACCAGCATGTTTTGAATGCCCTTTTCCTTGAATGCAAAAGCTAAAGGTGTCTAAAAGTAAAACTGGCAGCAGAAGGCAAGAGGTGGGGATTGATACCCCAACAAATAAGTAATACCTATGTTAGCAGCTCCACTGCAATAAACACAAGTGAAATGTTTGCTTCTAAGAAATGTTGATGCCAGATCAGAATGCAATGAATTGGAATGGGGACTGTTCAGTGAGACTGTCTGTCTGCCTTTGCTTATTAAGGACTGTGGAGCCCTGCTTATTTGTACCACTTTAGGATCCCATCTCAATGGTCTGGCTAGTATTATTAATATTGCCTTGTATATTCGAGTAATACTCTAGGATTGTTATTCTCCAGGGACAGAACCAAAAAAAAGTGGCCTCAGCTGGCATAACTTATTTCAGTGTGATACTTTGGCAGGCAAGTTTCTTTGAGTAGATGTGATATCTTTATTAGAACAACAGTTCAGTACTCCTACATGGATGATCTGAGGCGGGATTTCCTTGGTTTCGTGTGGAATACCTATTATTTTCCTGTAGGTCTGAATTTCTACGGAACTCTTCTTTTTCAATCTTCTGTATGTTAGCTGAAGGTTCACTTTCAGCTGAGGAACTCGGAGGAAGGGGTGTTTGTTTCTAACTGGTAAGTGCACAAATTCTTGGTCTGAATTTTTGTAAACATCTCTTCAAGTTGTGAACATGTTAGATTGTTGAGGGGGGTAGCAAAGAGCCAGAGGCTGGGTGGGGGGCTGGAAGCTAGGAAGCTGGCTGGATGCTGGATGGCTACTTGCCAGACAGCAGACAGACTCCTAACAACAGGATAGGGGCTACCCCTGGGGGTGGGGATTTATCCCAGGAGCTAGCTACAAGCAGAAGCAGCACAGCAGACAGACATTTAGGCTGCCTGGGAGCAAAGAGCTACAAGCAGCTCAGGAAAGCCACCACAGAGAGAGGCAGGCCAGCTGCCAGGCCAAAATGGAGACCTCCGTGGGTGGCTGAAGAGCCACCTGATATATGGGCCTCCACAGTCCTTCCCCTTTCTAAGTCCATGCCTGAGATCAGGTGGTTAGTCTGGTGCTGCAGGCAGTAAACAAAGGAGCTCCTGAGCAGGATGGCTGCAGAAAGGGACTAACCTGGGCTGTCCCCAGGAGATTCAAGTTGTGGGCTAAGGGGGACTTGCAGCCCGTGGGGAAGCTACTGATCCAGACAGGGACTTTGAGTTTAAAGTGAGTGCTTTGAATTTTTGTTCTGGTTTATACTAGTAGACCGGGTATGGCTGATAAGGAAGAAAAGGAGGCCGCAGGGGTTCCAAAGGGGAAAACTAGGTTTTGATCCCTACCAGGGGCAGGGGTGCAAGGCACAGGCAGACTGAGGTTGAGGGAGCCAGAGCCATTGAGAGGCTGAGGCTGAAAGGCCAGAGCCACTGAGCCTTGTCCACAAATCTACAGCCAAGTAACCTGTAGGCTAAGGCTAAGAAAGCCAAAGTCTGTACAAGGGAGTAACTGGCAACTGAATGACATGTATGGGGTATGGCTGTAAGGGTAGAAGGAGACCACAAATATCCCTTAAGGCAGCTGGTGCCCTGGGGTACAGACAGGGCCAGGAGAGCCCTATTTCATACTTGAGGGGCAGGACTGGGATCAGCAGGGTCCAGAAGAGACCCCACTGATCTGGGACTCTTCAGCCTGAAGGAAAGAAGGCTGAGAAGGGACTTGGTAGCAGCTTACCGCTATACTAGGGGAATACATCAAGGGCTCGATGAGCAAATGTTCACCAGGGCACTCAAGGGGAAAACCAGGAGTAATGGCTACAAACTCCTGAAAGACTGATTCAGGCTCAACATTAGGAAAAGCTTTTTCACAGCTAAGGTGTCCAGACTGTAGAATAAGCTCCCTCCAGAGGTGGTGCAATCACCTACGCTGGAAATCTTCAAGAGGAGACTAGACTGTCACCTTGCTGGGGTCACCTGACCCCAGTTGTCTTTCCTGCTTTGTGCAGGAGGGTGGGCCTGATGGTCTTCTGAGGTCCTTTCTGCCTTCCAGTCTATGAATCTATTACCCTTTGGTTTGAGAATTGACAAAGGCTCACTCTGGAGCCATGGGGCAGCCTCCCTTTTTACAACCAAATAGTTGTGTCAAGCCATGGCAGGCAAGGGGAAAGGGAGTGAATGTGAGGAGCCAGAGTGGTGCAGAAGCTGTGCGACACCTCCAGTGCCCACAATCACCCCGGGGACCCAGTCCTGCCACAGTGGGCAATTCACAAGTGATATGGATTTGTAGAGATCTAAGCTGTTCCAAATATGAAGTGACAAAACATCCAACGCAGAATGGGAAATGTATTCACCTGAGTTAATGCTCTGTGCTTGGAAGACTCTTGTTTACATATTTGTAATCTAATTGCTAGCTATACAAGTCTTGGACAAATAGTCTTGCTTATGAAATAGCACTTGTGCCAAACTAACTTCCCTATAGCTGTTGTTTATACAAATTAATCTGAATTGCTTAACCTCTTTTTTGTCATTTGGTTGAAACTTGTATGGAAGTTTTTTAAACAAGCAGCTCATGATAAAGTTAAGGCAAATGTCAAAAGTCATCCTCAAGCTAAGGTGCATCACACCCACAGCACTCCCCCACATCCACAGAACCTGTCACCTTATTGCAGAAGAAAATCAGGTTGGTTAAGCATGAATTGCTGTTGGTGAATCCATGCTGGTGTACCTGATCACCTCAAGCTGAAATGTGTGCAGGGAGCCTGCTCAGATATGCTGTAATTTCAGCACATCAGTGCAGACTTGAATAATCAAATCTGCTGGAGCATGGAAATTACCATGCTCCAGCAGCTTCCAGCATCATGTGCATCAGTGTCCCACACTAAAAAATGGTGGCAGGGCTCTTTAAACTAACCTTCATTTAATGAACTTTAGTTCAAAGCACCTCACCACCATTTTTCAGTGCAGGGACACTGATACACATGATGGTCTGGGAACTTTAATCAGTGAGGTGCTCAGAGCTGTGCTAATTAAAGCACCCTCCTCCTGTCCCCACACCTATTGGAGCATGTGTATAAACACCTCTTGTTCTCCTCTAGGTGCTTCACAGTTGATTAATTCAGGACCTGCCCCATGATCTTTCCAGGTACTTTGCTCTGGCTGACCAGTTTGTAATTCCCTGGATCCTCCTCCTTCCCTTTTATCAAGATGGGCACTGTATTTACCCTTTTCCAGTCATAATTCCTACCTTACTTTTCAGCAGTTAAGAGTGTTCTAATACTACTTTCAAAAGGTTTATGAGGGAAATACTTAGCTTCAGTCTGTTTTTGAAAAACATTCCACTGAATATACCCAAAGGCCACCATGAGAGAAGTTTATATTGTTGACATCCAGTTTCCACAATGCTGAAAATGGTCTGGTCAGGTAAAGTGTAATGGAAACATTGCTGGTTATTTTGGACTTGCTGTTGTTAGGCAGGGTTGCTAACAGTTCATATAGTTTATCAGTGGTCCATTTAAACAAAAAACTAACAAACAAACTAAAAAAGAATGAGAAAAACCAGGCTAGCCATTTTACTGCAAAGCTAATAATTTTTGGCTTCAAGAATTATTTAACATTTTGGTGGTGAAGCACCATATTGCCTTCCTGAAGCTTTTGTATAACTGGAACTGAGGAACTAGCTAAATCACATGGGTTCTCAACCCTTATTGTGGGAAGCCAGAGGAAAAGCAAGGGCAATGTTGGACCCCTGCTAAACCAGATGGGGCAACTGACAACTGATGCCCAGGAAAAAGCCAACCTATTAAATGGGTACTTTGCATCAGTCTTTCATCAGTCACA
>NW_017728906.1:1603301-1617081 GCF_001723895.1 Crocodylus porosus | reverse complement strand
TCTGGAACAGTCTGCC
Organism: Crocodylus porosus; assembly: GCF_001723895.1. Taxonomy (NCBI): domain Eukaryota; kingdom Metazoa; phylum Chordata; order Crocodylia; family Crocodylidae; genus Crocodylus; species Crocodylus porosus. The sequence goes on along the minus strand of NW_017728906.1, from coordinate 1,617,065 downwards.
AGCGGAGGTGGTTCAAGCGCCTACATTGAACACCTTCAAGAGTAAATTGGATGCTTCTCTTGCTGGGATCCTATGACCCCAGCTGACTTCCTGCCCTTTGGGCAGGGGGCTGGACTCTATGATCTCCCGAAGTCCCTTCCAGCCCTAATGTCTATGAAATCTTATTGACCTGGAAAAAAGTAAAACTAGATTAGTAGAAATACTTTCTTCTGTGCCTGTGATGAGCAAACTCATCCTGGCTTTGTTTCAGTCCAAGCTGGCTGCTCCATCGAAACCCAGCCAATAGTATTTTACAGAAGGGAGGGTTTAGAAGTTTCACAGAATTCATTTGAGTTCAGTTTTGTAATTTGCCAGTTAAATCATTGGAGAAGTTGTCTTTTTTTTAAAAACTAACAAACCATTTTTTTTTTCCTTTTATAAACACTGTCTTTAACTAAAGGCAGTCAGTCCTACATTCTAATGATAGAATAAAAAGCCTTGGATACAGGATGTGTGCAGAATAATTTTTTCATCTGAATATCTATTTCCCTTTTTAGTTCCCATTTCCTCTCAACAATTTCATAGTAGGTAGGGTCAAGAAGGACCTGAACAGATCATCTGGCCTGACCCCCTGTCACAGGCAGGAATGAATGCTGGGTTCACAAGACCCCAGAGAGGGGATCATCCAACCTCCCCTTGAATTTGCCCAAGATAGGGGCAGGGACCACTTCGCTGGGAAGTTGGTTCCAGATTTTGGCCACCCTAACTGTAAAATATTGCCTTCTGATCTCTAACCTAAACCCATTCTCCATCAGCTTATTACCATTGTTCCTCATCACCCCAGGTGGTGCTGGGGGCAAAAGGGCTCTTCCTATTTGCTGATGATCTCCCCTGTTGAGTTTGTAGGCAGCCACCAGGTCCCCCCTCAGCCTCCTCTTGCTGAGGCTGAACAGGTTCAGGTCCCTCAGTCTCTCCTCATAGGGCTTGTCCTGCTGCCCTCTCACCAAATGGGTGGTCCTCCTCTGAACCCTCTCCAGGCTGGCCACATCCCTCTTGAAGTGCAGTGCCCAGTACTGGACGCAGTACTCCAACTGTGGCCTGACCAAAGTCGCATAGAGGTGATACTCCCCCTCTCTGGACCAGCTCGAGATGCATCTTTAGATGCATGACAAGGTATGGCTGGCCTTGCTGGCTGCAGTCTGGCATTGGCGGCTCATGTTCATTTTGGAGTCAATAATGATTCCAAGATCCCTTTCTGCCCCTGTGCTTTCAAGAAGGGAACTCCCCAGCCTGCATGTATGCTGTGGATTCCTTCTCCCAAGGTGCAGCACCCTGCATTTGTCTACATTGAACCCCATCCTGTTCTCATCTGCCCACTTTTGTAGTCTATTTGCAACGTCTCTCTCCCTTCAAGTGTATCCACCTTGCCCCACATCTTGGTGTCATCAGCAAACTTGGACAGTGTGCTTTCCACCCCCTCGTCCAAGTCACTGATGAACATGTTAAAGAGTGTGGGCCTGAGGACTGAGCCCTGGGGTACCCCACTGCTCACATCTCACCAGGTTGAGTACAACCCATCCACCACTATTCCCTGGGTGCGACCCATCGGCCAATTTTTTTTTTACCCATCCAACTGTGCAGGCATCAATGCTACAGTCGCTTAATTTATTGATGAGGATGGGGTGAGAGACAGTGTCAAAGGCCTTCTTAAAGTCTAGAAAGACTGTCCATGGCAACACCCATCATCCAAGGATTTAGTCACCTGGTCATAAAAGGCAACCAGGTTGGTCAGGCAGGACCTGCCTTTGAACCCATGCTGATTGCCCCTGAGCATGATCTCCCCTGCTGGCCCCCCACAAATGTGTTCCTTGATGATTTGCTCCAGGATCTTGCCGAGCACTGAGAATGCATTCTTATTGCATTTTTCTCAAGAACAGGAAGAAAATATAGAAGTCGGGGAAGTGGACTTTCAGGAACTCCAGAGGAGCAGGATCTTATCACACAAGCAGAATCCAGAGCAGATACAGAATAAATGTACTTTTATGGGTAGAAAATAGCCAGGAGGGGGCTAGAAATTAGAATTGGGTTTCATTTACTAAAAATCACAGTTCTGAGTAATTTGAAATTTGGTTCACTGCACATTTTTAACTGAAAATAAAAATTTTGGGACATCGAGGTAGGCACTATTCTGATTCGGGCATTTACCTGGAATCTGGAAGACCCAAATGGATTGTCTGCCTCTGAAAGAGGCAGAGGCAGGATTTGAATCAATATCTCAAACGTTTTAGGAGCATCTCCAAATGACTAGGCTTACATCGTGTACTTGTAGTGGGTCTCCTATAGTTTGTCTTGTTAAGGTGTTTTTACTTGGAATAAAAATTCTTGGATCCAGACAAGAAAACTAAGCGTGATTCTAGAGCTTGGAAATCAAAAGTACCTGGATCCCAGTGCTTGCTCCAGTTAATTATTATTAATATAATTATTAATTATACATATTTATACAAAGTAGAACAGTGTCAACAAAAAGACTGAGAGCAACCTACCTCTAAATAATGGATAGCATGATGTTTGAGGAGAAGGAATTGGACCTGGGTCTCTTACATGAGTGAATGTCCTAGCCCCTAGCCATCCAGGGTAAAAGAGAGAGCACCATTAGCAAAGATGATAATGTGAGCTGTGCCTTCATTTCCATTTGTTGCTTTTGTCAAAAGCATCCCCAGTCAAATCAAAGCTCTTTGGAGTCATCAAGAAAACATGAAAATATAAATTTTTGGATTGAACCCAAAGTTATTTCAGTTTTATGATTCAGCAATCAATCTTTATTTTTATTACACATGTCTAGATAACTCTGTTTAGTGAGCCTCTGGGAGAGAGGATTGAAGGCAGGTAAACATTCTTTCTCTTTCCTAATTCTTTCCATTAGAAGAATTAGAAGTAGAATTCTAGAGCTTCTGATATTTGGAAAAAGAAAAATGTTGATTGAAAATAGTACTGCTAGTGTTGGATCAAGCCCTGTGAGAACTGCTGAAGGAATAATTTTTTTAAATATGTGTAGCTCATGATGCACCCAAAAAAAGAAGTAAGAGTGGCCCTAACTTTGTCCCATCACAGCTACAAGGCATTTTCGAGCTTGAGAGGAAAGAGGAGCCCAGATTGAAGTGGACTGACCCCGTGAAGAAGAAAAGCCTCTGTCCCTTATCTATTTCCCTTATTGTGCTTTAATGAAAGGAAGAGTGCTCTCTTGCCGTTGAACTGAGAAGAAAGTGGCTTGGATTACAAACTATTACTAAAGAAGCCGCTTGGTAACAGACCATCGCATGTAGAGGTAGACTGAATGCCCCAGGGACCAAAATGTGGAAGTGATAGCTGTCCGTGGGGGGGGGGGTGTTATTTTTTTAATCCCTTTTTCCTTCTTTTCATCTTCTCAGAACACAGGAAGGGGTAAAACACCTGATTAAATTTAATTTCAGGTCTGCATTCCTGTTCTGTGCCAGGTTGGGACAACTGCCCTAACATGTATGACAAAGTGACATACTTGGATCTAACACATCTGAATGTGTTATAAAGAGCCTAGTGTTGAGACAGCTCTGTTATTGAGCTGTCATCATTATATGTGTGCTCAAGATACTTATTCTTGTCCCAAGTATTGTTCAGTCTGACTACTGGTTCCTGAGGAAACGGCTAATATTTTCTGTAAATAGTATAGACCTCCCCCACCCCCCCTTTTTTTTTTTTTTAAACTGATATTCTCAATGGTTTTTGTATGAGAACAAAATGAAATCTCTGGCTTGTGGATATAATAGCATAATTTTGTTAGAGATCACAGGGTCATTGGAAAGTATGACTGGACAGGACTTAATGAAGTTATCTAGTCCAGCCTCTGCTGAAGGCAGGCTCATCACTGACTAAAGGTTTAAGAAACATTTGGACGCTTATCTTGCTGGGATCCTTTGACCCTATCTGACTTCCTGCCCTTGGGGCTGAGGGCTGCACTTGATCTTCCAAGGTCTCTTCCAGCCCTAATGTCTATGAAACAATGGGGGCCAACTTTTTGACAGACTTACCATTACCATTACCATCCCCTTCCCTTGCCCAATCAGCTGCTTTGCTTCCTGTTCTCTGCCCTGTGCTCCCTGTACAATCTGTTGCTCTGCTTTCTGCTCCTTGCCATATCTACTGCTGTGATGCCTGTCCTCTCCCCTCTCTGTCGCATGCCATACACAGATGCTGCCCAGGCTACAGGTAGGCCACCCCGATCTAAACCACCCCAGCCAAATGTCTGTCTAACCTGTTCTTGAAAACGTCCAGGGATGGAGTTTCCACAGCTTCTCTAGGTAGCCTGTTCCAATGCTTGACCACCCTTATAGTCAGAAGGATGGACCAGAGCTAACTTCCTGACCTGATGATACTGAACTTTGAGAACCAAATGATCCACACTGAAGAGTTCAGAAACATAAAAGAGAAAATGCTGAGGTTATTGACCAGAACATGGTTGTTTTCTTTCTTAAATAAATGAATGTACATGAGAGTAACAAAAGTTGCATTCCTTTTTATTAAATGAGCTAGTTGTCATTCTATGGGAATGAGCAACCCATGAATATTAGTTGTTGTACACATACTATGGTTTAGTTATGGTACAAAATTAAACATGATTGTAAACAACTAAATATAACACAATGGCATAAGGAAATATCAGACTTCTCTAATTCTACTAACACTCTTCAAGAATATCAACAGAAGTAGGAGGAAGGAGAACAGCTTGACAATACATGTGGTCCTTGGAAAAAGCTTTTGACATAAATTCAGGCAAAAGGCTGCTTGGTTGAGATGGAGTGAAAAACCAAATGCTGAAATCATTATAAATGGGTAAGGAAATAATTCCAGAGAGGATGTGGCTGACAGATGGAGACATTTTTGTACAGAATGATGAGATGGATGGAACAACATCCCTGTGCCCGGCCACATTTCCTGGGTAGAAGAAAAAGCATAGACCTTGCTTCTCTTTCTTTGTCAGGTTGGGTTTATGTTTAATTTAGTGTAGATGATTTAATATCTAAAATTACTACTGAAAAACCACACAACTTAGAGAAATATTTAATTTGGGGCTGTTCTGAGAGCAATTAAAGCTGCTGAAGACAGCTAACTCCATTTGTGGGTTTTCTTTCTGTTCCTTAACCCTGACAGCAAGCACCTACTCTGGATACCTTTAAGAAATGCTTGAATGCTTATCTTGATGGGGTGACCTGACCCAGCCGACTTCTTGCCCCTTGGGCAAGGGGCTGGACCTGATGATCCTGCAAGATCCCTTCCAGCCCTAATGTCTATGAAATCTATGAAAGGATGTGGAGAAGCTTGGGAGTCCAGAGGAGAGCATGATCAGAGGGCAGGAGAACAGGCCTTATAAGGAGTGGCTGAGAGGCATGGGACTCTTCAGCCTGGAGAAGCATAGGCTCAGGGGGAACTTGGTGACAGCCTATAAGTACATAAGGGGTGTGCATCAGGAGCTGGGAGAATGTCTGTTCAGCAGGGCACCCCAAGGGAAGACACAATCAAACTTCACAAACTGCTGGAAGACCATTTTAGACTGGACGTAAGAAAAAACATCTTTACCGTTCCAGGCTCCAGAGTCTGGAATAGACTCCCCTCCAAAAGCAGTGCAAGCACCTACTCTGGACGTGTTCAAGAAGTGTTTGTTTGATTATTTTGCTATGGCCATCTGACCCCAGTTGACTTCCTGCCTTTTGGACAGGGGCTGAACCCGATGACCTCATAAGGTCCCTTCTAGCCCTAATGTCTATGAAATCTAAGACGGAAGTAACTTCCATCAGCTGCTTAGTCAGATAGCCTGAGAAAGTCTAGGCTTTCCTTTTCCCACTTTATCTCATCCTTAATAAAACTACTGCCAGAAAGAGATAAGAGCCCCTTAACCATTGTCTCATTTAGTTCTTGAGAGCAGTTCCTTCATTTATATGATTTCTCCAAATAAAGGAGTCCCACAATTAGTATACATATCTATTTATTTTTTGTCTCTGTAGTAAAGGAACAGTGTGGGCTGTTATCTTTTTATGGTTTGACTTAACTTCCTGAAAACACGAAGCAGGGGCAAGTCAGAGATGAAGCTGGACTGGACACTGAGGTTTTCTCTTTGTGTGGCCCCATTTTACTAAGGTCTGTGTTATTCTCAAAAGATCAAGGAGTTAAAATTATAGAACAATAAAGCTTGTCTATTCAGAGATCCTTGTTAGTAGACCTGTCTGAATAGGCAGGTTTTGATTCGGCTTCGGATCCAGCCACTTCAGATGCCAGGGATCCGATCCAGGGCTCCGGATTGGCTTCCCGGTTCAATTCAGCCAAAACAGCTCTGAAGCTTTAGAGCCACTTTGGAGATCTGGCCATAATGGGGAATTAATGAAATAGCTATAGCTTTGTTGTTTTTTTTTTATCTGGTTGGGATGAAACTTTCAGGGATGGTAACCTCTGCTGAGTGCATGGAGCTTGTCAAGTTTCAAGAAGATAGGTGCAGGGGTTCGGGGGGAACTGCACCTCAAGCTGCTGACAGAGAAAACCCGTGACATAGATGACGCTGTGTATGTTAGGGCACAGTGGCCTGAAAACTGCAGGGGTAGTGGCCCCTGCTGAGGCCACGAAGCCTGCCAAGTTTGAAGGAGATAAGTGGAGGGGCTTGGGGGAAACTGCACCTCAAGCTGCAGATGAGCAAAATTCATGACATGGGTGACACTGTGTGTGTTAAGGTGCAGCAGGGTGAAAGCTGCAGGAATGATAGCCCCTGCTGCAGTCACAAAGCCTGCTGGCTATCAAGGAGATAGGTGGAGGGGTTCTGGATTTTGGGGCCCTGCACCTCTAGCTGCTGACGGGCAAAACTTGTGACATGGGTACTTGTGCAACTGACTGTGTCTGTCTTGGGGCAGTTGATTGTTTGTCTGTGTTGATTGTTTCCTCTCCTTAGTCTGTGTTTTTGTAGGTGTTAATCCTTGCTCATTACCTCATTATCTAGTAGCTACTAGTAGCTAGGTACTATGTATTGAGCTGGTCCCTGAATGAATCATGATTGATTGGTAACAGTTTAGCAGCTAGGCCTGCAGTAGTTTCCTCACCACCACCCCATACTCCAAGACAGACACAGTTGCACAAGCACCCATGTCACAAGTTTTACCTGTCAGCAGCTAGAGGTGCAAGGCCCCCGAACTCAGACTCCCCCTGCACCTATGTCTTTGACAGCTGGCAGGCTTTGTGGCTGCAGCAGGGGCTACCATCCCTGCAACTTTCACCCTGCTGTACCTTAACACATGTCACCCAGTATCACCCATGTCACGATTTTTGCTTGTCTGCAGCTTGAGGTGCAGTTCCCCCTGCCAAACCGCTGCACCTATCTTCTTGAAACTTGTCAGGCTTTGTGGCCTCACTAGGGGCTACCACCCTGGCAGTTTTCACCCACCTGTAGTATAACACATACATGTGACATGAACTTTGCTTTCAAGAATTTGGGGTGCAGTTCCACCCAAACCCCTGCACCGATTTGTGTGGAACTTGTTAGACTTCATGCTCTCAGCAGAGGCTACCATCCCTGCAAGTTTCATCCCAATCAGACAAAAAGCAACAACGTTATAGATATTTCATTGCTTCCCCATTATACTCTATGGCTAGATCTCTGAAGCAGGTCCAAAGGTTTTCCGAGGCAGGTTGGAAAGCCTAAAGAAGCCAGCACTTTGATCTGGACATGCTGCTTCAGCGTCCAAAGCGTCCGAATCTTCTCCGGATCTGACGTGCGGTCCAAAGCCTGGCACAGCCCTACTTCTTAGCCTACTGATTTGCTGTTCCTTCTAGTTCCCTCCTGCAATCCCCAGGCCAATGTAACAACTTATACGTGACACTCTTAAAGGTATTCACACAAGGTAAAGGCGTGCTTGATGATCACTGGGAAAGAACAATATTGTTATTGTTACCAGGTTGTTATTTTTAGATCAGAGCATGAAATTAATGGAAAACCAAGTCCCAAATCTAGCTGGTGATGGTAGGAGGCAACAGTATGGGAAGGTGTTGGCCGGTGCAGAAAGCTATACACAAAAAGAATTTGGCAATTCTCGGTACGAGGAAAAAACAGTCCCAACTGTTATTACATTTCCTTTCTTTCTTTCTTTACACTTTGTTCTTCCTTTCCCAATTGTTCTTTCTTTCCAGGCCTTTTTCTCAATCCCATTTCCCTGGCTGTTCTTTTTCTCCACCCAGTCTCACAGTCTTTCCATCCTTTGTCCTCCTCACTTATCACCAGGCTACTTTAGATGGTGTGATGGGGTGAACTGATCAGAAACTAGCCCCAGTTGGGTCCAGCAGCTGTGCTGGCATGACAGTCCATAAAGATGTCTGTAAAGAAATTGCCATTCACAGAAGTATCTATGATCTGAACATAGATTCATTTAATTCATGTAATCCTGAATTAAGTGGATCACATTCTACATGGGGTGGACAGGCAGTGAGATCACAGGGAGGCATCATATACAGCAGGGATGTACAATTTGTGGTGGGGGTACCACAAGAAGGACAGGCAGCCTCTGTGTGTGGCATGCAGCGGACTGAGGAGAAGACAGGCAGCATAGTGACATAGAGCAGGGAACAAAATGCAGAGCATCAGATCAGGTGGGGAGCACAGACTAGGGCACAGAAAGCCAAACAGCAGATCAGGTGAGGGAAAGGGTGGCACTTGGGGAGGATGCGGGGCTAATTTGTGACATGCTTGCCAGAAAGGGTGGCCCCCACTGGTATAGGATGCTTTGTCAGCAACGGCCAAACCAGGGGCTAAGGGGTGATCCCTGGGAAACATATGGCATTTTCATCATTATAGATAAGCACAGTATCCTTTGAATAATGTTTACATAAAATGAATCAAAACATTGTTTTTTGTGAAACCAAAAGGGACCAGCCCAGAAAGCCAAGATATCCCATTTTTCAGATACACAATCACCCTATGCATGACCAAAGACAGCTATAAAGGAAACTGTTGAAAAATATTTTCTTAGTGACGTTTTCTTCCCCAGTGAGTTTTATCTGAGTGACTCATATATTGTCATATAGGAAAACAGGGTAACTCTTACTCTTTCCACTGCTGATTATCTAGTATTTAAAAAGGCAGTGAAAATTCTATTTTCAGTTATAAAATAATCATACAACTTCTTGGTTCCTGCCCAGACAGCTTGGGGCTTTTTTGGTGCATTTTTTACAGGATAGATGATTCTAAGCTGTCTTTGCGAGAGAGACATCCAAAAGATGTAAAGATTAGAAGGGGAAACTTATGTAAGATATTCATTCAGTGATCACAAACACTTTAGGTATCTGTTAAGAAGAAGAAAAAAAAACAAACAAATAATTCTCATAAAGATGTGGTTATGGCAAAGTGTTTATTGAAAAGGAAATACCCTGTGCCATATTCTTTTCTCAGTTGCATCAAATCAGTGACACTGAAATCATTGGGTTGTCCCTTCTACATCCATGTGGGGGCCCTTAAATTGTGAATGCCTTGTTGGGGGAAGTTACATTTTATGCTGTCAGATTTGGAGGCATCTGGAATGAGATGAGGTCAACTGGGTTATGGCAGATGGATCTGAGATCTATTAATCCACGAGATCCTTTGGACAAACATAAAAGAAGGAAGAGGAAAGTAATGACTAGTTCTTGGAAATGATAAGAATAAAAAATTTCTTTTGAAAGTGTACTACGCTTGGACTTAAAAGCAGTGAGGAACAAACATTTTCGCAGGCTTGCCACAAATTAACCCCTTACACTCCCTCGTCCCCATTATGATCTCTTCCCCTCATCTGACCTGCCAGTCAGCTTTCTGTTCCCTGCCCTGTGCTCCCTGACCAAGTTGCTTCTCAGCTGCCTGTCCTGTGTTCCCCTCCTGATACAATGCTCTGGTTTCTGTTGCCTGCCCTATTTTTGGGGGGTGTTTTGGGCAGGGAGGGATGTTGGCCATAAAAGACTTGCTTTAGTGGCTTGTAAAATAGCTGTTTTTTGTTTAGACTTCCATCATATCTTGGAAAAATGAAGAACTAGATGTTCTCTGTGAGATTAAAATACTTGTACCACTGGGGAAGAAAAATATGTCCATTGATGATTTGCAGCACTTCAGTACCTGCCTATGTCAAACTATAAGAGACTGCATAAGCAAAAGCCATGTTAAAACAAGTTAACCGATTAAATGTTTGTACTGGGCGTGCAAATAATGACATGGAGGAATGGGGAATCCCAATTATGAAATATTCATTTTAGTAAAGGGGTCCAAACATCTCTTAAATAAGAGCATCAAATTGAAATTCCCAGTTCCTAACTCTAATTTTCACTGTGGATGCTGCTCTGTTGTTTCCTAGAAGCCTTTAGAGCAGGGGAAATAGAGAGCTGGTGTTGTCATGACTGCCTGGTTGAACATTTACTTTTAATGGTCTCAAAGGGGAAACTGAAAAGACGGAGTCCTTACTCAGTGAGCTCTTCTTCCCATCCGGGAAATGATACATATATGTGTATACATTTCTCTTAAGTTTAAAATTAATCCCCTGCTCCAATAAGAGTGAGGCTTGACAAGCCTTTAGCTGCCTCCACTGTAGTCAGAGAGCACATCTTTTTTTTTCATAGTCACTTTCTTGTAACTTCCAGCATGACTAGTTCTGTGTCTGTGGCATCTATAATATTGATGCTAGCAACAGCCCTTGGCCTGAAAAAGCCTTCCTGTTCTATGGAAAGACAAACAAAAAAGCCTAATCTTTCAATTTATTTTAAAAACTGTTACCATTTTTGCCAGAGCCCTGAAGGTAAGACAGGTACACTCAGCCTGTGGGAAGAGAGATTTCAAACAGCCTTTTGAGCATCTCTTGTATTCCAACCCTGCTATGGAGCTGATAGTGGCAGCCAGAGGGATCTCCAGGGCCAGGGGTAATCCAGGCAGCAGAATGCTAGGGCAGGAGAGAGGAAGCAAAGTTGATCTTTTCAAATGATGTTTGATTCTGAAAAGCCCCATTGCAGAGGAAGTTTTTATTAGATACTGCCCATTCAGCTGTCAACACCAACCAGCTTGCCTCACTGGTAGAAAAGAACAATCGCATTTAATTTTCACTTTCTTCTGTTGTTGCCCTGTGACTTCCTGTTACTGCTTTGTTTGCAGTCAAATAAATATGGTTTGCTCAGGTGGCCCTATTCTCTGTTTAGCTTTGCAAGTTGCTCTGGCTACCTTCAGAGCTGAGAGCTAGAATTGTTTTAAAAAAAAAAAAGTGAGTTTGCAGAATGTAACTCCTCTTAGATGACCCCAACAGTCTGCTGCCTTTACCTCCAACTTTAATGTCAGATTCACAGAAAAGATCTTGTTAGTCTGAAGTCAGGAAGAAGGCAGGGTCGGCTAGCATGTCTGGGCTGTAAATAGGTATGTCATCTGATGTGGGCCCAATTGTCAATTACATGCATCATCCTTCCAAACTGCATTGATGCTCCTTTGCCAGTAAGCGGTCAATAAAAGCAAACAGCCTGGTTGGCTTGTCCTGGGAATGACCTGCACTAACCTTATAGATCAGGGGTGGGCAAAATACAGCCTACAGCTGTACAGCCTGGCCCCACTTACCAGACCTGCTCCTGGATATTGATCTCCACCTGCCTGCAGCCCCATCCTATCTGCTCTGCCAAGCATGGCCTGCCCATGGGATTCCCACGTTGGTCTCCATGTTTCCTGTCTGCTCCATCTACCACCCCAAGCAATGGGGCCTGGGGCTGGATAGGATCAATTGCCCTACCCCGCTCAACATGCCATGCCAAGTGAACATGCCTGTCAGCACCCCAACTGCCCTGGCCCGCAAAAGTTTACCAAAACTCCTTAAGTGGCCCCCCAACCCAAATAATTTCCCACCCCTCTTATAGATGCACATAGTTATTATCCCCAGATAAAGAGTTAGTATATTTTGCCTGCACACTTCAGAGGGACTTGAAGTGGGACAGTGGACATGTCAGGATCCTGGGAGAAAAGGTTTTCTCTAGTGACAAATACAGCATCAACTTACAGCCCAGGAGACTGATTCATCTGAAGACATAGATTGTTGCCAATGAAAGCCTGAGAAATCTTATGCCTCTCTAAAACAAGGATTTAAAATACTTTATTTTTACCTTTTAAAATAGACTTCCTATTACTGGGTTATACAGTCTTTGGCTAGTAGCCCTGGGAACGTGGAGATAATTATGTTAGAGTAAAAACAATGCAAAACCAATTTTTTTTTGTATGCTGGTAAATATGAAATAACAAGGAAATAGGACTTGTCTATTTTGCTTTGTGTTTGTATTGAAGTGAGATGAAAGGATAAGAATTTTCCGACCAATTAGCTATAAACATTTCCATGTGATTACAGCATTAAATTATCTTCTATTTGATTCAGGATAAGAGCTATACAAAAAGAGTAACAGTCTAGTGCTTATATGTTTATGTTGACAGCCAGGTTTCAACTTTCTAATTAAGTATCATAGAGAAAACAGCTTAATTTGCATTATTGAGCACATTGGACATTTTTACGTGTGGAAGCACCTCAGCACCGGGCGCTTTGAAAGGTGCCTGGCACTGCAACCCTTGCAGTTGTATAAGTGGTGAAATGCATGTCAGCATGAAGAAAATGGCAGTAGTGTGCTTTTGATAGGGTGACCATCATAGAGGAAAGTCCAGTTGTCCTCTGTCCTCTACTGATACGAAACTGGACACCTTTATGTCCTCTAGTTTTCTCTTGAAATCTAAAAAGCCACTCTATTTGAGTACCTGCACTTGGAGTTGCTGAATAGTTGTGATTCCTATTGACTTGAACAGAATTTGTGATTCTAAGATTTGAGAATTATGACCCAAAATATTCTTCAAATGGATAATACAACAGATGAAAACCAATGTTTATAAATGCTAAGTAATATACAGTAGAAGGAAAAATTTAAATTCAAAACCTTTAGGGTGGTGTAGACTGTATCAAATATCTAGAGATGGTGCAGAGGTAGGCAACAAAAATGATAAACAGCTTGAAAGGCAAGTCATATGAAGAAAGGGTGAAAGAACTAAATGTGCAGATTTCAGAAAAGGTGATTAAGAGTGGACATGACAGCAGTTTTCAAGCATCTGACAACTGCCTCAGAGAAGACAAAGAATGCCTTTTCTCCATCTCAGCAGAGAGTAGGACATGTAGCAATAGCTTGAAATTGCAGTAAAGTAAGAATAGAGTGAATACCAGGAAAAACTTGTTCACTCTTGGAACAAGGAGACAGTAAAATAGACTTCCTAGAAGTTGTGAAACCTCCTTTACTGGAGATTTCTCGAGAAGAGTTTGGATAAGAACTAGCTAGGGATGATCGAGGAGTAGCTATGCCTGGAGTGTGCTGTGAAGAGCAACAGTTAAAAGCCCAGGAGTCCCCTACTCATGGATCACTGGGAGATCATGAGAGGAACTCAGCAGTCTAGATCTGGTAGATATTGGGAAGGATGATGCTCAGCAACAGGAGAATGAAGCAGAGCTGCACAACCAACTTAGTTACAAAAAATGGTTAAAAGGACTGGGATAAGTTTGTAGAGGGGAAAGGATAATAGAAAGGGGATGTGAGTTGCTCACAGTTCCTAGGTTGTATTGAGGTAAAAAAAACTCTCTCTCGGTTCGTTTTCTTTGGAGGCTCATTGAATAACAAATTCTTAGGCACACATTGTTGGTGAGACAAAAGGTATATATTTGCAAATAGGGTCAGAGGGAGAAGACAAAAGATCAAAACCCTCTG
>NW_017728906.1:1590696-1598566 GCF_001723895.1 Crocodylus porosus | reverse complement strand
TAAATTTGCAGAACAAAGAGAGCTCTTGGAGTTTTTCCTTCAGTTCCCAAACCCCCCCCTTCCCTCTCTCATTAGGGAGACAGGAAGGCTGGCAGCCGTACTTATTCAAAGGACAACTATTGATGAGAGCTAACAGCTATTGATAATGCATTTTTAATACTATTTCTAACAGTATGATGTAGTGGAGAGTGTTTAGTTGTTGTTTTTTCCATGCTTCCAGGCTTTGCTGGTTGCCACATGGGGCTGGAAAGCGATTTTTTTTTCCCCATCCTGTTGCTACAGGTTTTAAGGGGTGGGGAGGGTTTGGACTTTCTTAGATGCACTGCACGCCGGCTTCAGCCAAGGCTGGGAATTTGATTCTACTGCTGGAACTAAAACCTGGAGGTTCCTCGATAAGGGTGTTGTCCAAATGATTGTTACATTTGGGGTCAGGAAGGAATTTACATGATGGTCAGATTGTTATAGACTTAGCAGGCTTTTGCCTTCCTCTATACATCTCTTGGGTGTATTTAACAAGCCTAGCAATGGTGGGACATTGGCAGTATTCTCATCAATGTCCCCTTGTCCTGCTCTATTGTGGCATGTTGTGGTGTTCTTGATGTCCTGGGGCAAGGTATCTTGTAAGTGTGTAACAGGATTGTTTGTACAGTTTTAGGAATGGGGTGGTGTGGATAGGGCTGATGCTGCCTTGACCAAAGGGCTGAACTAGATGACACTGAGGTGTCTTACAACCCTGCTTTTCTGTGATTCTGTAAGTCAAGAAAGTGACCTGCACATCACTGGAGATGGCTCATTAAGGACCCTGGTCAGTTAAAAAAATTGGATAACATTTGGACATGCAGAAAATGGGGTGGATATAATATGCCATTTTATTACTCAACAATTAGAAAATAACAGAACTGTGGATGCCTCTGCATGCTGTAACAGGGGCTAAGCCTTGTTACTGAGCATAGGGCTAAGCAGTAGACTTAGAAAGCTGCAGAGATGCAGATAATAAGCAGCTGGAAGCTCATTTGCTCAGCAATAGCCTGCTGAGGAAATCAATAAAAAACACCTGTAGCCCATGGAGAGGATCCCAGATCAGGTACTGAGAAGGAGGATGAGTCAGGAGTTATAAAAGCCCTGCACTATAGGAAGAGGAGGTCATTCTGGCCTACCTAGGAACTTCCTGCTGGGGACCTGATGGAAAGTGTAAGCAAACCCAGAAGGGCTGTGGCAGGGAGACCCACAGCAGCCTGGGGGTGGAATCCAGAGAGGAACTATAGGAGGGCACTCTGGTTGGACTGATCTGCAGAGTGGCCAAGCCCACCAAGATTGTTCAGAGGAGGTGGGGGTGATGGGAATGCTAAGAGTAGGCCAATAAGGAAGAGGCAGTGCCAGGATAAACAGGACAGACATTCACATTGGCCTGGGCCAAGCTTATGGTCCTTTTTTTGTTGTTGCTGTTCTGGCTTACTCAAGA
The DNA here is from genome assembly GCF_001723895.1 of Crocodylus porosus. NCBI lineage: Eukaryota > Metazoa > Chordata > Crocodylia > Crocodylidae > Crocodylus > Crocodylus porosus. The sequence continues at coordinate 1,597,104 of NW_017728906.1, read as the reverse complement.
AACTAAACTGGGTGAAACTATCAAACTAGATAGTTGTTTAGGGATAGAAGGCCTTCTGTGATCTCTCAAGATCACAGAAGGCAAGGCAATGACTCTTCACAGAACTGCCTGAGGAACAGGATGCTTATAGTTGCTCTTCCTCTGCAGGACTGAGGGCCTGCCTCCCAAGTTCAATAATATCAAGTAAGGCAGGCAAGAGGTGAGTAGATACCTTGAAACAAAGGGAAAGGGAGCAGTAGACTATACTGAGGCAGCCCTAGAGGGTTACAAAACTTCAGTTTGGCCCTTTTGGCTATATGCAGCATGATGCTGCCTCTAAGTATACAGCCAAACAATGCTTTCCCTATGGGCTCTGACGGCAATGAAAAAGTGATTAAGGGCTATGTATCTGAAAGATTCACAAATATTAGTTTTCACAACACCCCTGTTTTACGATAGCACAGAGTACTATATACTACTTCATACACTTGCTACACACAGTGTGCAGACAGAAATGCAGCTCCCAGGTATAACTCGTGGTGAGTCATATAAATTGCCGTGAATTAGACCAATCCTCCCAATTTAACAGACATTAACTGTTGGATTGGGAGGGTGAAAGGATCAGCTGCCAGTTCAGGGAGAGAGGCTGCATCTTCCCCTGCCTCTTCCCTATCCTCTGCCCTCCCCGCCTGCTCTGCTGTCTCTGAACGGGGGTGGGGAGAAGGCAGGGAGGGACATCGTTCTGGGGTTTTCTCAGCCCCACTGGACTGGTGGGAGAGAGAGATTAGAGCTCACTGTGGTAAGAGGCTCCAATCCACCAATCCCCACCCACTCCAGCAGAGCTGGGACCCCCCCGCAAGGGAACCCTCCTCCCATGCCTTTTCCACCCCCATCCAGAAACAGTAGCTTAAGCTGAGCTGCTGTTGCAGTGGAGCAGAAGGCAATTAATAAAATTGCTCCACTTAGGAGTGGCTTCATTTGAAACCTCATACAGTGAGGATTAGTTCCTCATGTGATTGGAGGGCTCTGCAGCTATGCTCTTCTGTTTGGGAATGGCTTTAGACCTGTTTCAAGGAGCCAACTGTGTGACAAACATCACTTCTGTCTGCACCTACAGTTTGCATTGGCTTGACTTACACCAGTGAATATTCAGTTGGCAAAGCATAGTATTTCAAGATGCCTTGGACAAAGAGGGACATATGATTAGTGACCATCTTTGAAGTTTGATTTAAATGACTTGAGAAGCAGTTCAGGTCTTGTCTTCAAGAGGTATGTTTTGTTCCTCTGGGTAAGTGAAATGTACTTTTTTTCCAGGTAAAAACACAAGGAAGACCATGCAAACTCCTCTCGCTTTCTTTACTCCATTGAAAATAATGCACCCGTCTTTAGCAATAATCATAGAAAATGATGATTGGACGGGACCTCAGGAGGTCACCTAGTTCCACCCCCTGCTGAAAGAAGGACTAACCCAGGGGTGGACAAAAGGCAGCCCTTGGGCTGGAGGCAGCCTGCCACGCCATTCTATCTGGCCCACAGGGCCTCTAAAAAATTTAGAAAATTTAATTTTTATCTTCCCCTGGCTGTCTGTCATGCAACCCTTGATGATCTGCAAAAACTTAGTAAGTGGCCCTCCGCCCAAAATAAGTGCCTGCCCCTGAACTAACTCCAACTAGATCATCCCAGCCAAGACTTTGTTGGCTCAGGTCTTAAAAACCTCCAAGGGTAGAGATTCCACAATCCCTCTGGGTAACCTGTTCCAGTGCTTTACTACCCTCCTAGTGAGAGCTTTTTTTAATATCTAACCTAAACTTTCCTTACTGCAACTTGAAACCATTGCTTCTTGTTGTATCATCTGTCACTACTGAGAACAGTTTAGCTCCATCCTCTTTGGAAGCAGCCTTCAGGTAGTTGAAGGCTGCTATTTAAATCCCTCCTCAGTCTTCTCTCTTTGCAGGCTAAATAAGTCCAGTTCTCTCAGCCTCCACTTGTAAGTCATGCTTCCCAGCCCTCTAACCACTTTCTTTGCCCTCTGCTGGACTCTCTCCAATAATGACAAGCCCACAGCTTGGGAGCGGGGTGGAAAATAGTGGTCATGTTATGTCTCATAATGGCCCAGGGGATATAAACTAAGATTGCAAAGTCAAATTTAATTTTGCTAGTTCCTATTCTTTGGATGATTGAATTGGCAACCTTAGTAATGTTGTTTACATTCAGGGGGTGTAGCTAAGTTTCCAAGTTTTTGGTTTTCTGTTGTTTTGTTTGGGTTCTTTTTAAAAGCAAACTGAAATGGAAATGTTACTGTGTGGTATCAGATTGCCCCTCACTCTGGTTATCAGCAGGTCTGGAACCTTTAAGTGCATTGCACAAACTGCTGCATAAGTTCATGAATGGTTGGGTAGTGGTATTATTCGGGTTGCCCTTCTCTATGTGGATAAGCACTGGAGGGGATGAGGTGTGTACTTGGCTGATAAATTTGATGGTTATTTGCTGATGTGACTTGAGAGTCCATGGTTCTCTTACAGGCTATGAAGAGGAGCATGAACACAGATTCCCCAAACTAAGCCAGTTTCGTCCTGGTCGCTCTGATTTGTTCTAGTCTCCATCACTTAACCCAGCTAGTCTCTATCTCTTCATGGTTTACTGTTCAATCCTCTCTTTATATTGACACCCAAACCTTCACTTCCCTAGGCTCATCATCCAGGATCAGTCTTCCTCGTACTACTACTATCTACCTACCTTGTCTTGGCCTCTTCGCTGAGTTGGTTTTCACCCTATCTTTCAGCTCCTGTTTTTCCCCATCCCTGTTCTTCCCCCAAACATATTCCCAGTCCAGTTTTTCCTTTTCCAGATGATCCATTTTCCCCTTGCTATAGATTTGTATTTGATGTTTCCCACATCTCCCCCTATTCCCCACCACCTCCAGCAAATTGACACCCAGCCCTTCTGCATTTCACTTACAGGCTCTCAGTACCTGTCCCTGAATCGTTTAAAACTGACTAAAATCTGCACACTTTAGCTTATGCAGTTGAAGACATCTTGATGGGAACAGATGTTTCCTAAGGCTTATAACTTAGCTAAACTGGGATGAATTTTGACAGGGATGCTACAAGTGACATGCTGGATGCAAAGTCTCCCCTACCCCCTGACCAAATATTCGGCCTCAACTATGAGATACAGGGGATCTGTGAGTTGTTCAAGGATGGTTGTTGTTTTAATATTAGCATTTCATTACTTGATTTTCAAAAATAGAACAATTGTTCTAGCTGCATCTCTTCCTAAAAATTGTCCATAAGAGATGCTTAGTATGGACAATGTCAGTTTAAATAGTTATAGCTAGGTAAAATTAAAAGCAAAACTATCCCAAACTCAGAACCTCTCCATTTAGTTTTCCAGTTCCTTCACTACAGGAATCACCTGGCTAAGGAGGGAATCACCAGTGCTGATGGTCTTGGTGGCTTTGAGGAAGGGCTTGAGGACCATCAAGATCTAGTAGCTGGTACCCCACTCAGCTCTATTTAGGGGACCGCTGATCCCGATCTTCCCCAAGCAAGGCAATCTCATAGATGGCCTTCTGTTTCTTCACTAGCCTTTCCAGCATCAGATATGTGGAGTTCCACTGAGTCTTCACATCCTGCATGATTCTGTGCTGTGGTATGCTCACCTCTATTTGTTTGTCCCACACCATCTCTTCCCCCGCCCCCCCAGTGCTATGGTGGAAGTAGCCCACCGCCTTCCTGTATTTTAAAATCAGCTAGCTGGTAGTGATAGTCATGTTGCCATCACCAGCAGCCCTGTCCCCCTTCAAGCTGCCTCTGACTATGAGGTGCAGCCTGTGTGCCACCCAGTGGATGCCAACAAAGTTGGTATCACGGATGGCCTCGACCATATTGGCCCCATTGTTGGTGACCATGAACCCACGGGTGAACTTGGCCTGCCCAACAGGGTTCATCCAGCACCTTGGCTTGGAGAAAAGCCCTTTTATGGCTTGACTGATTGCACCAGTGCCCTGAGAGAGAGAGGTAGGTGTAATCACCACCGCAGCTGTTCCAGATGTCGGAGGTGAAGTGCAAGGTCACCTGCAGCCCTGAGTTGCACAGCTCTTCCCTCAAGGACTCCCTGAATGCCTCATACAGGGAGGGTACCACTATCCTGCTAAAAGTGATGTGTGTGAGCACTTGCTAAGATGGGGCCATGAGCTGCCTGAACCCTGGCCACTCAGCTAGGGAGAAGAGCTAGCTATCCAGAGCAAGCATCTCTCCAATGGTCTGGGTGATTTTGCTCGCCTTGGGAATGCACCCCACTTTGTTTGCAGCTTTCCCCCACTACTCCAGGGTGGCCTGCCTCTGCTTTAGGGGGGGAAAGGGGATTTGGAGTGAGTGGGGGACTTCCTTTTGGGCACACTTGCACTGGTGCCAGGCTGAGAAGGAAGAAGGGCAAGGAGGTGCTCCTTCCTGAGATGCAGCAGCATTGCTGTGGTGATGAAGTGTTTTACCTCCTTGCCTCAGCTGATCTGCCTTTGGTAGTGCTGGCAGATAGCAAACCTGGAATCATCTGCTACCTCAAAATGATCCAACGCTACACTACTTCCCTGCTTCTGGGTTGAGGGTGGGGATCCTGCCGTATTCCTCTCCTCAGTAGGCTGAGGCACAACAGCAGAAGGAGCTGACTCAGCTGAGCCACTTGCTGGAGCCTCCACAACCTTAACCTCAACCTCCTCCAAGGTGCTTTCCTGATGAGGAAACTTGAGTCTAGGGGAACTCTGAGGGGTGTGAAGCACAAACTCAGATTCCTCCTCAGTACCCAGAATTGCTTTAGCCAGGGTGCTCGGGTCCCCTGGTTCCAGCTCCTCTGGCAGTGGGAGGCTCATGCTGGGAGATAAAATTGGGGTGGAGAAGGCAGTCATTCTGCTGCTGGTGCCTATTTCTGGAGTTAGGGGAGGTGGTGCAGGTGCAGGGACATCAGGTACTGCTCCCATCTCCTTGCTTCCACTGACAGCAGAAGCCTCATGGCTGCTAGGGAAGAGGATGTGTCTATGTTTATGGGGGGAGGACTTGCAGCTGTAGCTCTCCCCACTAGCCCCTCTCCCTCCCCTGCCAGAAGACCTGGCACCTGCCTTTCCAGCATGCTTCATATTAATCTTTCCTGTTCTGCAAAAGGGGTGTGTGTGTCTGACTTCTGTGTTGTGTGTTTTCTTTACTCTGTGTTGTATGGACTCTGCTATGGTTATGATTGATTTATTAATAACTATATATGCTGTCTTCTGTGCTGTGATGTATGAATTACAAATGTGAATCTGCGATTACTACTTCTGTGTTGTGTTTTCTTTATTCTGTGTTTGTGTATAGTGGACTCTGCTATAATTATGATTGATTTTATTAATAACTATACAGTAAAAGCTGTGTAATCTGGCACCTTACAAACTGGCATGGCAGTCGATGCAGCAAAAGCAAAATGAGAAGTGCCCACTGTGGCACTTCCAGTTCTGCTGAGTCCCCACGGAAAACCAGCCTGTGCTGCCAAGCCACCACAGCCCAGGGCATAGCATCCTTTGCCCAGTGTGCCCAGGGACCACTTCCCTGTTCCCTGGCACACTGATGTGGTGGAAGGGGCAGTGGTCCAAACAGGCAAAGATGCCTCTTCAGATCTATCGGGTAACCGGCATATTTGGTTATCCGGCACCCTTCATTCCCCATGGGTGCCAGATGACAAAGCTTTGCTGTGTATGATGTCTTCTTTTGTGATTTGTGCTACTAATGTGGATGTGTGACTACCACTTCTTCTGTGTTGTGTACCTAAAATAATACCATCTCTTCTTGTAGGACTCTGAGTTCTGTGTTGTGTGTGTTTATCACTATCTGACTTCTTCTGTATCGTTTTTAGTGTATATAAACTAGCTATAACTAATATTATTAATACCTATGTACAATCTCTTCATCTTTTAGGAATATCTGGGGGGGTTTTTTTCCAATGGTGGGTGTGTGTGTGTGTGTAATCGCTTCTTGGCCTCTTGAAGGCTCAGATCATGTGTTTCCCTGCATAGTGATGGTTCATACTGCCAGGGAAAACACTGAGCTTTCTTTTTTAAAAATATTGGGAGGAAAAAAAGAGAACAAATATAAATTGAAAGAAATGAATTGGATAAGTAAAGTAGAGGAATGCTAAGCTATATCCTATCCAATTCTTTCTAAGAGCAAAAAGGAATCATAGAATCAATGAGTTGGAAGGGACCTAAACAGATCATCTAGTCTGACCCCCTGCCTGAAGTTGGGCAGGAAGGAGCACTGGGGGTGGCAGGGGTCATAAGACCCCAGCCAGGTGCCTATCCAGTCTCCTCTTGAAGATTTCCAGGGAAGGTGAGAGCACCACCTCTCTGGGAAGCGTGTTCCAGGCTCTGGCCACCCTTACAGTGAAGTAGTTCTTCCTAATATC
>NW_017728906.1:1575942-1589565 GCF_001723895.1 Crocodylus porosus | reverse complement strand
CTGGGCTCCGAGTGCCTCCCTGACTACTGCCCTGAGCACATTGAAGTTGGCTTTCCTAAAGTCAAACATTTGTGCTGTGCAGGTTACCCTCCCCACCTTTCTCTGAATAGCAAACTGGATCATTTCATAAACACTGTCCCCTAGCTTCCCTTGTATTAGCACTTCCCCCACCAGGTCGTCCCCAGAGGCCAACACCAGATCCAGTATGGCGGTTTCCCTAGTGGGGACGAGTACCTCCTGCATGAGGTGTCCTGTCCGCATGTTAGGAACCTTCATGAGTGGCTAGACCTGGCCGACTGCTCCTCCCAGTTGATGTCAGGGTAATTCATATCAGCCATGACCACAACATCCTTTGCATGCACGGCCTCCCCCAGCTGCCTGGAGAATTCCAGATCCAGCTCTTCCTCCTGATGTGGTGGCCTGTAGTAAATCCCTCTCCCCCTGCCCTCCGTGGAGCTTGACCCACAGGGTCTCAGTTAAGCCTTCCTCTGGTCCCATTTGGAAGGTAGAACTGGTATATTGTTCCCTAACATAAAGTGGAACCCCCTGCATTTTTTCTCCTTCCTATCTCTTCTAACAACCTATAGCCCTCTATGTCTACTGCCCAGTCAAAAGTTTCATCCCACCATGTCTCCACTAGGCCAACCAGGTCAATTTTACTACTTGCAAGCAGGAGAGCAAGCTCCTCCTGCTTGTTCCCCATGCTTCTTGGATTAGTGAAGAGATGCCTTAATCCCCCTGTGGGAGCCCTGGGTACCCCCCTTTCCTGAGAGAGCCTTGGTATATACCTGAGCTCTTACCTGGGCAGGTCCTATACCTGGTTGAGTTATCTCTTGCTCCTGGGGATCCCCATCCCCCGACGAGCTTAGTTTAAAGCCTGCCGGAGGAGGTCAACTAGCCTGTAAGAAAACAAACTCTTACCTTTGGGGGAGAGATGGAGACCATCATGCCCCAGGACGCCCTCTGCGCTGAAGTGTGGGTCATGGTCCAGGAAGCTAAATCTAGTGTGACAGCACCAACTCCAGAGGTGCCAGTTCACCCCACGGATGCAGGTGCTCTGCCACTGACAGCCTCCACTAACTGGGAGGAGGGACAAAAAGACCACCTGGGCCCCCAAATCTAAGCTTGGCCCCCAGAACCACGTAGTCATCCGTGATCTGGTCCGGACTACTCCGGGCCGCATCATTGGTTCCCACGTGGAGGAGGACCATAGGATAGTAGTCGGAAGGCCGGATGAGGTCAGTGATCTTCTTTGTGACATCCCCAATCTTGGCTCCTGAGAGACAGTACACTTCCCTCACATTGGGGTCTGTGCGGCGGATGGGTCCCTCCATTCCTCTGAGGAGGGAGTCCCCTATGACGATGACCCGACATCTCTTCCTTTGGGTCACTGGATGATGCTCAGGAGGTACGGATGCCGGCTTGCTGGTTGAGAGCGTGGCTTCCTCCCTTCCTCCTTCCTCACGCTCAGTCTCCTCCAGTGCTGCCAGGGCCACATACCTGTTCCCCAGTTGTACTGGGGTGACAGTTGATGCAGCTGCATGCCGCCTGCCATGCCACCTGGCCTTGGAGGTGACTGTCCTCCATTTGCCTCCTGCAGACTCCTGGGTGGAGGAACAGGTGACTGACTAGGAATCTAAGCCAGTCCAGTACCTTTCAGACACTGTTGCTTAGAACCAGCTCACAAAAGGCGCAGAGAGCCTGCAAACAGAGGCTATTATGCTGTTTCTATGTCCCTCCCCCAGACACTGATTGGAAGGGGACTCAGGGAAGAATTGCACTCAGTCGCCAGCTAGAGAAATTAGTCCTTTTCCCCCTGCTCCTCCTCCCTCTTCTAAGCTTCTGTTTCCCCTTAAACCACCACCTTTGAATCTCCAAATCTTTTCTGAATCGATTCAGAAAGTTTTAAGTTTTGAGTGATTCAGTTCAGATTTGGAGATTTGGCCTCCGAATTGGACTGAATCTTCTCCATATCAAATTGCAAACTGAAGCTTCACACAGTACATATGAATGTATACATTGGTATACGTAATTGGCATGCATATGAACCTAAAGATACATGAGAAATCAAATATTCTGTTCCAGTAGGCTTAACATGACTTGTTTTAACCTTATTGAAATACTTTGTTTCTGTTTTTCAAAGTGTCTACTCTGAGAAATCATAATTTTCCACTGGAAAACATTATATTTGAAAATTTTATGACCAGTAACTACCTGAAATGATGTATTTCTTTCCCCCACAATCTGAATGAGGAAATAATTGACCTGGACTAGTCTATCCCTTTGCCTATTTAAAGAAATGTATTTATCAAATTGGGTAGACAAGACTCTTTGGGTAGATGCGATGTCTTTTATTAGACCAACTAAATAGTTGGGAAAATTGTTCTTTGTAAGCTTTGGGGCATAAACACCCTTTTTCAGGCATAGAGAGGGTTGTTGGTGTTTGTATGCTCCCCTGGGTAGAACAGAAACCAAAATGCAAGTCTGTGGAAATGCATGTGTGGGGCAGTGAGGTTCAAAGAGAATGGGTGACAATAGGTGTGAGAAGGTAGTTGGTGGCAGGGGAAAGGGGGAAAAGCTGATTAGAACGTGGCTGGTAAAATGCAGACAAATTACATGGGGTTATCAGGTGGCAGGCAGGGTATAGTGTGCCATAAATCCAATGTCTAGATTTAGTCCATGAACTCTACCTATGCCTGAAAGCTTTTTTGTACACACAAGACAATTTTTTCCAACTATTTAGTTGGTCTGAGCCAAATTGTTAGTTGTAGATTTAGTATAGCTCCTTTGATGTTAGTGGAGCTCTAAAAAAATCATGTTATTTGCAGATCATGTTTTCTTGTTTAGAAATGGATCCTGCTGCTAAGGAGAAAAAGGTTCTGGGAGTTTAGAAAGCATACAAAAAAACTAGAATGCTTCATTCCAAAGTGATACCTTTTATTAGATCAACTAGGAAATCGCAAGACGTTTTATATCAGGATTCCTAGGGTACTTTACCACCCTCAGGTGGGAAGTCAGATGAGAGTGTACTTTTCTCTGGCAAAAATTAATTGTTCTTAAATGTGCTTGAAGATGTGTTTTTGTCCTCAAAGCATTCTTGCCATTTACAGATGTCATTGTGTTAATGGCAGAGTGCCAAACCAAAAAACCTTTCTTTGTTTTGGTTTGTGCTGCTTTCGGCGAAATAATGTGGTTTAGCAGAAATACAGTGAATGCATTGGGGTGACAGCATGTGATCTAAAGTTCCCTCTACACAATACAGAATACTCGGCTTTATGGGCACTTTTACGCATGCTCCAGTAATTGTGGGGGAGGGGGTGCTTTAATGAAAGTGGCTCAGAGTGATGCTCTAATTAAAGTGCCAGAACATCTTGTGCATCAGTGTCCCCATGCTTCAAAATGGCAGCGAGGGCACTTGAACTGAAGCTAGTTCAAGTTGTAAAGGTTTCCATGGACTGATCTAAAAGACTGCTACTTTCTTCTGTGTTACCTATGTTTAGAACGGAGCAAGCTCTGGCTTTAGGGCCCAAGTCTTGTGCTGTTGGTGTCAGAACAAAGTAATTAACTTGGTTAATGGCCTTAGTCTGTGGAATTAAAATTCTCCCACTTTTAGGTTGGATACAAAGCTCCCCCAGGAAGTTGGCACTGGGAACTTTTCATCAGGAGTCCATGTTTCTCACTTGATCCCACCAAGGTTCAACCTTTACAATAAAGGAAAGAATTTGATCAGAGACAAGAATTGGCTTGTTGATTTGTGTTCAGCATCTACAAATTCTTGTGCTGAACTCGCTAAAGAATTTAGCTAGATAATACATACTAGTAAAGCCTCTAGCTGCTTTCTACCTGGAGGGAAAGGATGTGTTATGTTGTATTCAATGAGGCACCACACCCCTTTTCAAAATCCTAGCTCTATCCATGCTCAGTACTGACTTTTTTGCCATGCTATTGCTGTTGGAATATGGTTAAAATGCCAAGAGACTCTAGCGATACGAGCTTCATCAAAACATTGTCCCTGTTAATGTGATTCTTCTTTTGTGTTTTTATTTATTTATTTATTTATTTAAAGCCATGCATTTGCTGAGTCACTTTACCTCTGTACCTCAGTTTTGCCACCTGGTAGAGAGACTGATGCTGCAGATTGCTTTAAATTCTGTTAGAATAAAGGCTATGTAAAAGCTAGGTGGGTATTATTCCTCTTTGGTAAGTCTTCCATTGGTTCTGTGTTTAGGCTAGAGGTTTAGGTAGTCGTGGAAGTGAATCTTTTAGAGCTTATTACAAAGAGTTATGCTCTCCCCCTTTTTTTTTTTAATTTTTATTTCTTGTATTCATTTAAATGAAATTTTGCCAAACCTAACTCATGTTTTATTAGATAGTTGTTCTGGCTGTAAATAATGACAGCATTTAGTCCTAGGACATAAATACCCTTCTCACTACTTGGTCATGAGGTACCTTTTTCCTAATGATCAGAATTAACTGGAGATGCAATCGTTCAAAGGGAGATCTTCTGGCACTTACTATAAAGGTGCAGACAGAAGCAACGATTGAAAAGTTTCAAACACTACTGAAACATTTTTGAAGGGCCAGCTGTACAAATGTACATGCCCTTTGAAACATTTCAAAAGCATCTACAGTGCTCGAAAATAATACCTCTTGAAATGAGGTACCATTTTGAAGTTTCACCATTTTTTTTAAACAGAGACAGGGGACCCAAAGGTCCTCCAGAATCCGCGCCCCCCCCCCGCCCCGGGCTCTATTATTTCTGTCTTCCCCATTCTTGGAGTTGGGAAAGAAAGGAAATATGGACTGAAAGTCTGCCAGCTGTCCAGTCACCAGGACTCTGGGGCCTTATCTAGGGCACTTCCCAGTGCCCATCTCCTAGCAGCCTAGCACCCCCACGTCTGCAGCCTCCGTTGTTTCTGTGAGAGGGACACTTGGAGCCCCATGCCCTACCTCTATCTCTTCATTCCAGCAAGAGAGGGAGAGGAGAGGTTTGGGGACTGGAGAGCTGGAAACCCAGCAATGAAGAGCCCCAGCTGCTGTAACAGACCCCTGCAACCCTGCCAGACCAACTCCCAAAGCCAAACATAGGTGTCCAGGGTTAAACTAATACCCTTTGGAAATGTTTCTGAGCATACTACATTTGGAAATGTTTCAAAAGTTACTTCTGTCCACACCCTGAGACCTGCAGCTAGTCCATGGCATGTTTTGTTTCTTGTAATCCCTTTTCTTTTTTTTTTAAGTGGGTCGTTGGGGGTATCCAATTTTGCTGCCCTAAGAAGAGTGCTTGTGAAACATGATTTTGGTATATAAGACACTGGTGTATCAGGTGGGGACCACAATGTTGTCTGCTCAGGGTATTTGTTCCCTAAGCCTCCTGGAAAGCTTCATCTAACAGAGACAGAAACATAGATCTCTCAGGAATGAGAAGATACAAAACTTGGAGTTACCACTATTTGGCCACTCGGTGATATAGCAGCTACACTTAAGACCTAAAATGGAAGTCTAGGTGTCTGTCAAGACAGGACCATCCACTGTCTCATCCCTTGTAGGTCTTTGTGTAGCATCTCAAGAAGCTTACATAAAGGGCGCGTCTACACGGCACCCTACAGCGACATTGTTACTGTGTCGTGCTTTAGTACTTCCTTCTCAGAGCTCTAAAGCACAGCACAGTAACTGATCATACTGCGCAGTGTGCGCAGCTTACGGCTACTTTTCACTGCTATCTTGCCATACTGGCATGCTAAAGTGGGGGAGTGCACACCTATGGCAAAGTAGCTGCCAGTTGTGTGTAGACCCATATGATTGCTATGGCGACAGCAACTCACTATGGCAATGTAGGGTGATATGTACACATGCCTAAAATTCTGGAGATAAATAGCAAATTCAACTGCATAGAGTTTCTAGAAAACGTGTTTCACATTCATGAGGAGTACTAATAAAAGAGGGTAGATGCCAAGAAGTTTTGAGTTCCATACCTTAAGTGCCATCGCTGTAGAAGCTGAGGCCCCTTTGGACATAAAAGGACTCAGAAGCCCAGCTTTACATTATTAGGGGACTGCATTCAGAGTTGATCTCAACTATAACCAGGGCCACTTTAAACTCTCTCTGTTTGGTAATTGTGCTTGGTCACAGTTGGAAAATGGTGGTAATAGAAGCGTTAAACATTTGGGCATTCTTTTCCCTGGCATTTTTAAAATGTTCTTCTTTTTTGTTCATATTCTTTCTTCTTCCTTCCTTTTGTGTGTAGGAAGTTGAGGTCTGGATAGATGATAATCTTAGAATTATTTGACCTTTCTCCTTTGTCCTCCTTTTCTTTCAAATAAGGAAATGAAAAGCAAAAGAAAGGAAGGGAAACATGATGCCCAGGTATTTAATTAGTCATAAAAAAGCAGACAAGAAATGAAAAGGTATACATTCTGAAAGAAGGACAATAATTAGCTGCCTGGCAAAAAGAATCCGTAGTTAAAACTGTCCAAATTCATGTTGGAACTGAAATAGAAAAAAGGAGAAACCCAAATAGTATAGGGGGAAATAGTAGTATATTTTCCTATAGGGAGACTGACCTAGAGGCTCATTGTGTATGACAGGGGTAGGCAATTATTTGGGCTGGAGGGCCACTTAAGGAGTTTCAGTGAACTGTTGCAGGCAGGGGGGTAGGGATGCTGACCTGATTGGTGGGGGGGAGGGAGTGCTGACCTGGCTTGGCACAGTGTGGGGGAGGGTTGGCAATTGATCCTGTCTGGTCCCTGGTCCCACCTCTAGGGATGCTGGATGAAGTGGGCAGGTGGGATCACCATGGAGACCAGCCTGGGAGCATTGTGGGCAGGGCATGCTCAGTCAGGCAGATTGGATAGGGTCACATGCAGACAAAGCAGCATCTGGAATGTGTTAGGCAGGTGGGGCCGGGGTCACGGGTGGGTGCCAGTTCCATAGGGACATGCTGGGAGCAGATCTTAGCTTTGTCACAGGCCCTGGACCTATGCTATCACTGCCCTGCAATCCTGGCCTCAGCCCCAGCCCTGGTCCCCACCTACCCATCTCACTCCAGGACGATAGTCCCTGCCCACCTGCAACCCCATCCCATCTTTCCAGACACGTGTACCCTGTGCATGGGAGTCCCGAGCTTGTCTTCATGGAAATCCTGCCTGCCTGCTGTGTCCAGCACCCCTGGTGGTAGGTGCAGGACAGACTGGCAAGGTGCCCAAGCAGCAAGGCCAAGTTCAGTAGTGGCGGTCAAGATGCTGGCAGTGGTAGCTAGGCAGAGTGAGCCATCAATGTGAGGGTTGCTGAGAAGCCAAGTCCAGCCACTCTGCCACCTCCAATCTACCATGCACCCAGGGGTGGTGTGACTGACCTCACATACCAAAGCCTGGGCTGCCCCTGTGCCTGGGCTAGGCAGGGCCAAGAGACCTGCTGCAGGCTGGATACAACCCCTTGGTGGCCTAGATCTGCCCTGCAAGCTGCATTTTGCTCACCCATGGCATAAGAGTTCAGTGTGGTTTTTACTTTCACATCTTGAAAGTGTGCAGATGAAAATTGGCATTAAAAAACAGCCTTAATAATTACCAAGTAACTGGAGAAAGCAAATATATTCTCACAGGCTAGTTTGGATACTTTACATTTGTAGACAAACCCTTGATGCTATTTAAGAATAAATGGTATAAGTAGATTGAAATACCCAGAAATAAGGCACTCTTATTATGAGAATACATGCATGCCATTATCAAAGAATTAAAATTTGAACCTTTTCATGCATTATGCATGAGGTGCAATAATAAGAGGGGCTCCCATGTTTTGAAATTATGGTAGCTTTTTACCAAGAAAAATAAGTGCACACAGTGCTTGCTTTTCCATATTCTATGCAGGTTGATACAACATCCTACCCCCATCTGAATTAACTTTGTAGCATAGATAAGCTTTGAGAGCCTTTTTTGAACTGCCAGTAAAGATGTTGTGAAAAAAACATAAAGCAAAAGTATGTTGGCTATCTTGATGTAAAACTATAGTGAAATCAGTTCATTGTAGTTGCTATTGCATCATGAGGTAAACCCAAGCATCTGTTGGAGACTGCTGTTACTTTTTACTTAACTAGGTAAGGCTATCTGCACCTTCTCTCTCTCTCTCTCTCTCTTTGAAAAGAAAGACATATCATGAAAGCTCTTTTTAAACCTGTGGTTTTGTCATCTATCTACCTTAGGCTAGTTAAAGATAGTTAAAGTACCTGGCAATCAGTTAACTGAATTTTTCATTTGCAAAGCAAAACCCATTTCAGGTCATACTTTTAGTTAATTCAGGCAACTATCTTTGCCTGAATTAACTTTGGAGCCTAGATAAGTTTGAAAGTCTTTTCTTAATTGCTTATAAAGGGGAGCTAGTTAAGAATTGTCGAATGGCCTAAAGAGAACCAGGGGCAGATAATAAATGTGTTCCAGTAGATTTCAAGACTGTCAAGCTGTCTTCCTCTAGTGCTCAATCTATATAAAATCTTAGTTAAATTTGGGAGACTGGGGCTGACTTCATGGACTACATTTGAGGATTTATGTTTACATGCACACACAGAGTAATTACAAAAACAACAACAAAAGAACACAGATTAAAAATGCCCCAGTTCTGCTATTGTGGCAGTGTGGAAACCTGCCTTTTGAAAGTATCCATTTAACCATTAACTTGTTAAACACTTTTTAGGACCTTCTTTCTGAAAAGGCAGCACATAGCATAAGCCTGGGCAGATGCAACAATGTTCGTGTAGTCCAAGGAAAGCAATTCTTTAAACACCCCAATAAAATCTAATCCTGGGTCTTAATAAATGAGCTTGTATCTGTCCTAAAGAAACCCTAAGGTAAAAAACAAACAGTCCCCTGTAACTGAAACATCGAACAGGGGTCTTCCAGCTGACTGCATGGCTTGACACAGGACTGGTTCCTTACTTCTTCATCATTTTTTTTTTTCTCTAAAGAATTGCTGAAAAGTGACTATCTTTTGGGGGAGAGGGGAAACTTGCTGTCAGCTGTGTTTTCCATTTTGGTACTCGGAGGCATCATCCCACAGCACAGTAATACATCAGAAGAAGAAAAGTGCCTTTAAAAAAATTAAAACTACTCAGAACAACACAAAAACGAGGGAACCTTTAAAATTTCCTCTGTGTGTGTGTGATGAATAAGCCTTGAGGCACTGTCATGACTGATTTAATCTTAGCCCTTCTTCCTACAAACAGGCCTGTACAGGCTCACTGCTACTCCCTCACTCAGTAGAATGTAATAAATATCTGGGTTGGGACAAAGGTCTCCCCTCCCTCTGTAAGGACTGCTTTGCTGGGGCATGTTGGATGGGAGGGGACCAGGGAAAGGAAATGGCTTGTCCAGAGTTTAATATGCTCTTGCCTGCCATCTGGTGGGGGACTGCAGAAAAGACAATGTTTTGCTTACTGCTGTGTTCAGGGGTGTAGGTTGTTGCCATGTTGGTCTAAGGACATAGGCAGGCAAGGCTCTTTGGGTAAATCTGGTATCTTTTATTAGACTAACTGAAATAGTTGGAAAAATTCTTCTTAGCTGGCTTTCAGGCACAAATGTGCTTTGTCGGGCTGAGGAAGTGTTTGCAGGTGGTCTGTGCTCTTCCTGGATGGGGTGACTGGCTGCTTTACCACTCTAATAAATTCAAAAGAGCAGGAAAAAACAATAGTACCAAAATAAATGCAGCAGCACTAAGAGAGAAATGGAATGAAAAGAAAACTCTGTGCATGTGCGTGTGTGTGTGGGCGGGGAGGGGGGGATGTCTGTTTCTTAATGGAGCAAGATTTTACTCCTAACATGCGGATTACTAGTTTCATCTCTCCTTTGGGGGGCATCTTCAGCTGTGAGCCTCTTGACAACTAACTCTCGCCTTGTTAAAACAAGAAATATTTGGAAATCCCTACCCCCCCCCCCCACACACACACACACACACACACACACATGCATACACTGTTAGGTTACTAGTGATATTTGGGAGTGTAGGAGAGCTCATCACTGGTCACTTCTTTTTTTTTTTTTTTTATCAGATCTGAAACATTGTGTCAGCTGGCAGACAGTCTGTCTGCTTTGCTACCAACTGTTTAACTAGCTTGGTGTGAACACTGGGAATTTTTTTCTTCTAGATAGTGGTTTCACTAGGCCTCCTGGGTGGCTGACTTCTGTTTTCCCAATAGATTTTTTTTTTTTGATCAGGGAAGAAAGTCTTTGTTATTTCATATGCTAGACCTGTGAACCAAAGACTTCAAGTCCATTCCAGCTGGCATAGCTTATCAGACTTTGGCTGCCATCGTGCTTTCTCTGTCTCTGCTTACACTGTTGGTTAGCTCTGATTTGTTTTAAAGGATTTCAGTAACTACAAAACTGATCATTTTCTCCAACTCAACACTTTAAAATATTTTTTTTAACCAGGTTCAGTCTTTTATTCCGGGTAGCGACCTTGTTTCATTGATAAAGCAGGAAAACTGCTGAAGATCATAAAATACCAGTCCAGTCTTAAGTTTACTATATTTTCTAGTAATCAGCTGATCACAAATCTAATTTCTGTAATAATCAGGGTTCATGCTGTTGTTGTTACAAAATACAGTTCTTTCCTAAATGAAATAATAGCTTGAGTTCCTGTTTTCCTCAGGCTTGGGGGTTGTAGGCAAAGAAAGCAGATTTCTTTAAAGTTCAGTGTTTTCCATCTTTACTGTGGTAGATACTTCTGGTATAAAGTAGAAGGCAGAGAACAAGAGGAGCAGTTGGGAGGGATGTATCTAAGCTTAATACAAACAAAGAAAAGGAAAGAAATGCATGCTAGTCATGTTAGTTAACAAGCAGTCTCCTTTGTCTCTGGGTGCATAAGCCTACCTCTGGCTGTGTATTAAAAAGTTGCTGCACATGCAACAAAAGGGAAAGCTGCACCCAAAAGGCTGAATTGCTGCTGCACACGGTGAGTGAATGGCCTCAAATACAAGCATCTTTTTAGAATGGACTATTTATCTGCTGTAATGTCCATTAGCTATCACAAAATGTCTTCAAATGAAAACAGGAAAGCAACGTGCTGGGTGAGTCTACATGTGCACATTTACTGTGCAGTAACCAAAATTACTGGGCAGTTACTGAAAATTACTGCACAGTATGGGCAGCATCTACACGTGTTCATCCGTACTGGACAGTAAATATGGTGACTTAGGCCACCTTGGGCGTAAATTTGATACCTGCGTCATGCAACTATCAAATTTATACCCAATTAGTTACTGCACAGTAATGCACATGTAGTTGCCTTACTATGCAGTAACACTGTCTGTGTGGACTGACTTGGGACTGTGTTTTGATGCCTATATGTGTAAATGCTGGCCTAAACCTGCTTACAGTGCAGTAATTTACTTTGTAGTAAATTAAATGTAGCATTAATGCATGTGCCTGCTGCGTGGGGCATGGACAGGCTATGGGGTCTGGGGGCTGGAGTCCCAGCACCAAATTGTAATAGAACTGAATTCTAAGAATTGGCTCTGTTCTCTGCTCGCAGGAATGCTTGAACGTACCACTGCTTATGTGAGTCCTCTTATGACACTGTCTCAAGCCATCTCATGAAACTCTTATGAGACTTACTTATGCCCCTTTCTCAAGGCATCTCATCACAAAGCAAGACCTATTTAGCCCTGGGCATGCAATCTATCAGCTCAGTGGATAACTGTGATAATTATGGGGAGAAAGATCACTCTGACAACAAATTTTCTTGCTGTATATTATTCAGCCAGTGTGCTTGCCCTGAACCTATCTTTAAATCGAGATACATTTGCTGCTGGAAAAAAAAAAGAAATAGAGCTAGACTTTAAGCCAATTTAGATGGCTCAGCTATAGGTCTGGCTGTGTGTTTAAATAAATTGAGGTCTGCCAGGGTTTAAAGATGATTCAGTAAACACAGTCCATATTTCTGCAGTTCTGGGCTGATCTATTTCTTCTCTGGATATGCTCAAACACATGCTTCTGAGTTTTAATCTTGCCTTATTTTGTGTGATCTGAAAAACAGCTGAGGTTTATAGGAATTTCTGTAAACTGAAACGCACAGAAGATTTTTTTTTTGTTTTTTTTATGTCCTGCCAAAAACCAAAGTTAGAGCAGTAGTATATGTAAACACATGTCCTCTGAAGTTGCTCAGTGAGTTGATGGACTAATACATTTATGGCTTTCTTGCAAGGTCTATTAGCAATAGGGAAATTTGGGTCATGGTTTTGGTTTTTCTTTCCTCACCTCAGTCTTTTTATAGCAGGCATTAGCAGCCATCTCAGGTCCATAGTAGATGCATGGAATAAATGCATTCAGCACAGGAAAAGACTTTCAAAATATGTGAATGTGATTTATAAAATCCTAGCTCTCTTGTTATTGTGCTCTTAATATTACTTCTGTAGTGCTACAGTGAGTAGGTTTGTAGATTTTTGAAGATGAGCCTCGATAAATCACCTACAAGGTACTTGGCTTTTCCTGGGTTAGCATGCCTGAAGGAGAATGTTTGCACCCTTCTCTTTCAGAACGGTCACTGAAAAATGTTTTGGCCCCCACTACAACAAATTTAAAAACTAAATATAACAGTGACCACTGCATTTGATTAATATGGACCTTTTAGGACACTACCTTCTCAGCTTTAGAGCCAAATATATACATATAGCTTTAGAGAAGACGGTAGCACTGGAACCCAGGAGAATGAGTCTTCTATCCCTGCCATGTATTTGTTTTTGAAGAAGTCACTAATAACCTATGTTTCATATTTTTCATCTGCAAAATGGGTGCAGTAATATATGCCTATTGACAAAGCACAGCGAGATGTCTGTATTAGAAGACCTACTTCAGCAGTTACTATTGTATTGTTAGCAAGAGGAAAAAAATCCATCAACTGCTGTGCTGGTTTAATAGCTGCGGTGTAGAGGAAAGAGAAAATCAAGGCCCATATGCTCACAGCTTGTATTTTGACCATTTCTGTTTTTATTGGTTTGCATATCTCTGTGGCAATCTGCATTTTGCCTGGGGCTTCATTAAGTAGTCACACCTTGCCTCAAAAATGGCATTTAAAAAGAGAAACAAGGTTGAAGAAGCTTTTGGCATAACCTTTGTGAGTTTGGTATTGAATGGTACTTAACCTCCTCTCCCATGATTGGGGGAAATCACTGAAGTACTTTAGCAGCTGGGTGTCAGGGTCGTGGGTTTTTTTATATTTTAACTCTCAGATTCAAAGCTATAGAGGCCCCTAGGAGAGAAGAGAAACCATACTGAAAGGTGTGAATCTTGTGAAGGTAGTGGAAAGTTTTTTTTCTGCTCAGCATGTCTTCTACCATACAAAAATAACTTTCTGAAGTTTAAGTGCTTCTCACATCTGCCACGTACTCCCTTTCCCTTTTCTCAGCTTCAGCAACTTTTGTCTGTCATGGTCTGCAGTGTCAATAAAATGGGAAGCTGTGGATGAATGCAACTATGCAGAGAAGAATGCAGTTTTTTGGGGTGGTGAGAGGTGGCAGGAAATGGCAGGAATCAGAGATCACTCAGAAAATGTTGCTATGTTAGTAAAAGAAGAAGCCTTTGTCATGGAGGTAGTGAAGGCTAAGGATGTGGTAGTCATGGGGGACCTGAACTTCCC
>NW_017728906.1:1564447-1575931 GCF_001723895.1 Crocodylus porosus | reverse complement strand
GAACCTGTTCAGCCTCCAAAAGAGAAGGCTGAGGGGGGATCTTGTGGCCTGTTATAAACTAGTCAGGGGGGACCAGCAGGCATTGGGGGAGTCACTGTTCCCCCGAGCACCGCCAGGAGTGACCAGGTATAATGGTCACAAGCTGGCAGAGGGTAGGTTTAGGGTAGATATCAGGAGGCGCTACTTCACTGTAAGGGCGGCTAGGGTCTGGAACAAACTTCCAAGCGAAGTGGTGCAGGCTCTTACCCTGGGGGTGTTTAAGAGGAGGCTAGATGAACACCTCGCTGGGGTTGTTTGACCCCAGTACTCTTTCCTGCCATGGCAGGCGGTCGGACTAGAAGATCTGCTCAGGTCCCTTCCGACCCTAGAAACTATGAAACTATGGAGCAGGGGAAGCTAATAGATCACACCAAGGATTATATGGCCACAGACATTTGATAACAAGCCAATGTGTATGCTTCTGAGGTTGTCAGCTAGTGGTTGATTGTATCACCATAACCACAGTTACATTAAAGTAATGTTCTGCCCTTGACATCACTTGTCTGAATCAAGCTTTCACTATATGTAGCCTTTTAAATCTTACTTAAGTAAAATGAAGGCTCTACTGAATTCAGCCACTTCTAAACAATATCTAATGGCAATGGCCAGGCTTTGACCAAGGCACCTACTGCTTATTGATTAACGTAACTAACATGGCTCTAGAGTCTGTGTTCAGAAGTTATGTGAACGTTTATTTATCCTGCAGATAAATACTGGACATTTACTTATTGATTGGTAGATTAAAAAGCAAAACAAATAAATAGAAACACTGTAAATTGCCTTAAATACAGCAAAACCTATGTGACTGACTATCTTCCCTATGGTTACCAGGCTCCCCACAGTAAGTTGTAGCATCCAGACACTTAGACATTAAAACCAAGACAGATGGCCAAGCAACTTGCTTAAGGCCACAGAGGTGTCTAAGGAGAAACTCCTTGCTTCCAGCCTTATCCTCGGGCCACTGGATCACAGCTTATCTATGTTGAGATGAAGCAGGATGTATGGCCACTGATGCTTTGTTAACCACAATGTCAAAATATTCCTTTTTCACATGCCAGTGATGTATGTGCTCAGTATCAATGTCTAATTCAATATGTCTTTCCTCTTTTTTTTACAGTTGTGATTTGAAAATTTATCCGGCAATTCATTATCAGATGAAAGGTTAGCCGAAGAAGTTGGCAGCTAAATAAAAACAGTGCAAGGTTTGAGAAGAGTCAGAACAAGGCTGTGTGCAACCATACAGGGCACCTACACACGTGGAGACACCAAGCAATGACTGTGCACCAGAATGAGCGCACACTGGAACTCTATCAAATACAAGAACACCAACCACTCGTTTCCAGTCTCTCAAGCCTGATCCTCAAAGGGAATTTACAAACAACTTTTCGCAGATGCGCCTATGAACTGCACTTCATCAAGCTCCTAGGTGCAGAGACTCACGGACTCAATATAGACGTTGGAATTCTGACACACTGCCGCCTGCCGGATGTCTGACTCCCCAGGTACCTGAACTGCATTTTTACCTGTGCTGCTACATCCCACTTCTCCCTCCACCCCTACCCCAATCTGTCCCTCATCCCCTGATGCCTCCACTTCCTTTTTCACTGACTGGCTTCTTGCCTGCATTGCATACCAGCCTCTGGCTTCTTTACTATTCCTTCCATCCAGGAACAGCGCGCACACGCACCAACTGCAGGTGCTTCCTCAGCCTGATGAAGGGTGTTTCAACCCAAAGCCTTGCTAAGGTATATTTCTCTAACTATTCAGTTGATCTGATAAAATGTACCAGATTAGACTGACCCAAAGGAAAGGACCTTGTCTGCCAGTGCCATGTCCTTAGACCAACACCCCTAGCATCTGTCCCTAGTCAGCTGACCCAAAGGACACGGGGCTCTGGGCACATCTAAGCCCCAGGCCTGGGGCTGGCAGGCAGAGTTCTCTGGCAGCTGCTGGAGAAGCAGCTCCTGCAGGAAAGGAAAGAAAGGCTCTAGTTTGTGACAGTGTGGCTGCCTGAGGTGCTGCTGGTGCTACTGTGCTGCTTACTAAGTTATTATTTTTACCTGTGTTATTTGAAGTGGTGGACCAGACTGAGGCTGTAGGGGAGGAGAAGGCCTCATTGGGGACGCTACCATGTTGTGTAGAAGGCTCAGTGCCAGTGAAGCACACCTTAATACACACACAGTGTCACCCATGTCACAAGTTTTGCTTGTCAGCAGCCTGAGGTGCAGTTTCCCAGAAACCCCTGCACCTATCTCTTTGAAACCTGGCAAGCTTTGTGGCCTCAGCAGGGCTAGAATACCTGCTGTTTGACCCCTCTGCCTTCACATGTACAAGTGACATGAGTTTTGCTTTCAAGACTTTAGTATAGTTTCCCCACAAACTCCTGCACCTATCTCCTTGAAAGTTGGCAGGCATCATGCTCTCAGAAGGGGCTACCATCCTTGATGTTTTCATCCAAATATGCCAAAAAATAACAAATTTATAGGCAGTTTTGTACTTCCCTATTGTAGCCTATGGGCTAAACGTTGAAAAAGTGAAACAGTTTTGATTAAACAAAACAGAACAGTGCTTTCAAAATGGAACACTGTTCCATTGAAATGGCAAAATGGAAATTGAAACAAAACTGCTTTTTCACACAGCCCTAGTAATTACAGCGCATCAGAGCAGAGTCAATTAATTAATTAAGTCTGCTGGTGTGTGGTAATTACTGCGCTCTGCTACTGGAGCATGATAATTACCATGCTTCAGCATCATGTGTATCACTATCCCTTCCCTGGAAAATAGCAACAGAGGTGCTTTAACTAAAGCTTGTCAAACTTTAGTTAAAGTGCCTCTGCCACCATTTTTCAGCATGGAGACACTGATTAAAGAGAAGCTCCAGGAACTTTAATTAGAGTGGTTCTCAGAGCGACACTAATTAAAGCTCCTCCCACCCCCCATCCCGCCCCACTCCTGGAGCACATGTGTAAACACCCCAGTGACTATTCATGCAATTAACTGATGTATGAGTTAGACTGATACTTCAGTAAATCTGGCTTAAAAAAAGATTCCCCCTGATTATACTCATGAGTACTGTTGTGTTAAATGGAACATAGCTGAAGCACTGTCTGCCTGAGCAGAGCAGAGGGCTGGACTCTGATCATGTGAGGTCCCTTCCAGCCCTAATGTCTATCAATCTATGAATCAAAGTGTACCTTTAAAATGATGAGAAATATACCATAGGGCAGCTTAGGACTCTTGGTTAAGTCTACTTTAAATATATCACATTCTGAAAACATCAGTCATTGAGAGTAAAGCTTGAGCAAATGTGTTTCCATATTGACACAATGCCTAATCCAGTTTAGGCATAACAACATAATTCACACCAGCTTCAATTGTC
Organism: Crocodylus porosus; assembly: GCF_001723895.1. Lineage (NCBI taxonomy): Eukaryota > Metazoa > Chordata > Crocodylia > Crocodylidae > Crocodylus > Crocodylus porosus. The sequence goes on along the minus strand of NW_017728906.1, from coordinate 1,572,513 downwards.
ATGCCTTTCAGGCCAAAGGTGAACATTCATTCTCTCAACAGAGTCTTTATAAAGTTAATTGAACTGTCCAAGATGCGCAGTTCCCATTCTTCATAACTGCATTCAAATGCAAGATATATTTCCTTCATGAAGCAACAGTAGGAAGAAGTTAAACACGGGGGAAAATGAGGTCTGAGTTTAAGTTTTGAATTTAAATGAAGTTCTGAGAAACTTGGTATCCATGTTGTAGTGGGCTGGATGAGGCTAGAAAGGCATTTGTGAGTCAGCTGAGACAGACTGAGGGTGCATGGGGTAAACTGATGTAGATGTTAATGTTCCCTTAATTTGTTCTTTTCTTGACTTTTTTAAATTTTCATTTCAATGGTAGGAAAGCCAACTGTGCTTGAGCAGGCCACATGCTAATGTTAATTTTTTGCAGAGGAATATTTTCATTTGAAAACTACAAGGAAATCTTCACCTTGAGAGCTCCTGTCCTAATTCTGCGGCCCTCCCTACATGCACGTCTTAAGTCCTGTGGTCAACCTTGCTGGTATCCAGATTTTTCTAGCCTCTTTTCAGACCCCTTCCCTTTTCATCCATGCAGGACATCCCTGAAAGTCTGAGCTGAGCAGTGGGGTTCCTTGCATCTGCTGGCTCTCTTTGTACAGCCAACCCCACCATGTAGCCTACTTTCACATTACTTCCCTTCCTTTATCAGTGGAAAGATATCAGGGTGGATGGACCAGTCCTTGCTGCCACAGAAACGGTCTAGATAGTGATGTGGGGAAAGGCTGTTTAGTTGGGCCAGGAAGTCTAATATTGAATCTGGTGGTCTTGACACAACAGGGAGCAGGATACAGCGGGGTGGGTGTGGGAGGAGGGGTGTGGGTAGAGAGCAACTATTGCAGCTCAAGCTGATGGCAAAGCAGAGCTTGTTGCTTCCAGAAACTGTTCTTGATCTGGTCATGTAGCAAACTTGTGGTTCACCAGAAACAAAGCTATATGACAATCCTTTGTACCTGAGAATCTGCAAAATAGAATGTGCCATGCTATTCATTCTTATTTCTGAGTAATGAACTAACACTTGGAAGGAGAGAACTGGGAAAATAAAGTAGTAAGAGCAAGTGTGTTTCACTCAGTGTCCTCTAGCTGAAGGTGTTTCACTCCAGTTGAAGTCTGTTTACATGGTGCATAGCCATCTAAAAGTCCTATGCTATATGCTGCATATGTTGCACAGAAGCATGTGCATTGTGCAATCCGTTATCACTCAGACTGCACCTGCAGGCTTTTCCTGTACAAAGCAAATCAGTGGCCTGCAATGAAAAGTGATGACCACTTCTGCTGCCACTGGCATGAATTAAGCTCCAAAGACTTCACTAGAACTCTCACGAGTTTTCATGGGCATAACTGAGTACATAGTTCTTACCTGGACGTGTGTTTCTGGATTCCTGGATGAATACACTGTATGCACAACATGTTTTTTGCAGAAATTGCTAGCGGCTAAGGAAAATCAAGAAGAAAAACTGATAATGTACTTGGGAAAGCTTTATGATGCGTTTCAAGAAGTCTAGTTAGGTACCAAATAGTCCCCATGGAATGAATCGCAGGCTACTTTTCCTGGATGGTTGCAACACAGTAGCTGGGAGGATTGAAATGAAAGTAGGCATTATTTTTGTTGTTTTCTTGCTTTCCAATATTTTGACAAGCATGCGAATTATTCTTGAATTCCTCGAGATGGCTTCTCTAAGTCTAATGCCGAGTTACATGGGTAGAGAAACTCAAACGGGCACTGCTGATGCTGTTCCCATTCTGGGAATACAAGTGCATTAATCTCCAGGCTGTCTATTAAGCCCTAAAAATGGATGGATGGAATTCTCAAATGGAACATTACATTATTGACCTCCATTGCAACTGGGGGAGAAACCCCAGGCACCATCTTTGAGGTGTGAGAGGGAGGAGCACAAAAATAGCCACTGCTGCAGCTGTGGCTGACCATGCTGCTATTATAGGCACCATGGCAGCCAGTGCTGCCCAATGCATTGTGGCTGACCCAGGCGTGGAGATGCCTTGCTGTGCCTCTGTCAAGATTTACTTAGATATTTGAACTGAATAACCCAACTCCTTCATCAAAAGGTGGGTTGGACCTTCCAGTTCCTGGTAGATGAGCCATTTGCACACTGTAGACATTCCCCTGGATAAGTGAAAGGAAATCAATGTCTATGTTTTCCAAGGAAAGAGAAGATAGGAGCTGAACAAACTGAATTTCACCTGCACAGATTATTTACTCCTCAAGTGATAGATGTCTTAGCTTCTTATGTTTCCCTACCACAAAACGTATGGCCTTCTGTGTTAAAAGAATGCATGGTAATGTGCATGAGAGCTCTCTCTTGCAGTTAGCACATTTGGTGGTAAGGTGGTGAAGCACTTCCTGTTTAGCTACACAAATCTTACCTTCCAAATCAAACTTGGGTCTGTGAGGAGTTCACTTACCTAAAGTTCCCACTCTTGCATCTGCCTTCCGAGTTAACGGCTGCCTGCTTCCCATTTTAGCATGCTTCCTGCAATTATTCTGATACAAGTCATTTCAGACTGTTCTCCCCTCTGATGTGTAACTCATGACATCCTTTTACTTCTATTAACTGACCACCAGATGTCATTAGGCATTCACTTCTGCTCCCCTGTCCCCAAACATGCTGTGGTTAGTGTTATGAAATTCAGTGATCTCAGTTACAAAGGCATACAATAGAGAAGTATGGCATATAATAAACCAAAACATTTCATGTTATTTTTTTCCAGGAGATAAGTCTTTCTCTTTTTCCTTTAACAAATGATATCAATGAGGTATTCAATCCATGAATTCTTCAATTCTCATGTTTTTCAACTGAGAACTTGGTCTAACAACCTTTGTGGGGAAAATTTCCACTAACTTCAATGAAGGTTTTGCCTACCTAGGCAGTATGATTTGGCTCAGACCAAAAAAAAAAAAATAACAGACTTGAAACAAGGCATAGGGATAATAAATATTCTTTATTAGCAGTAGAGCAAAAATTAGAAACCTATTACTATCTGTGGTGTTAAATGGAATTACACAAAGATACAATATGTTCACAAATGAGTATTTCTCTTTTTTCCATTAACCTAAGTACAAATCATCCAGCTTGTTGCACATACCCTGAAAACAGCAGAACTAGTACATACATCCTTCCTTTTCAGTTGCGGTCTGCATTTTAACCAAGTTGAAGACTCTCTCATTGTTGCAGCACTGAACCTGCTTTTACAAATACTGGTTGGTACCTGTTTCAGTACATCACTTGCAGAAGCATGATATTGGAGCTGGAGCTAAACAAATGCTGCAAACCACTCGTACAAATATGCTTTTAAATGTCAAGCATCAGATCTCTCTCTTCTCCCCATCCCTTGCCCAAAGATAAATGTGGAGGGAGTTCTGTTTGTATCCAGCTCTGGAGATAAAACTTTTATTATTTTCTTTATACAGTTGCACACATTTTTACATGATCCAAAGTTAGCTTACATGATTGAAAGCTGCTATCCTTAATCATTTATTGTACACTGATGCAAAGTTTTCATTGTCTGTTTAGGACAGAGGCAACAACACATGTCTTGGGTAACCAAAAACAGCCCCAGAATAATGAGTAATGACTGCTTTATGAGAACAGTTTGTGAACAGCCATTTGTCTACAAAAAATGCCATGACCATTATGAAAAGTGAATCAACATAAAATAATTTTTATAAATGAACTAACTGTAGTAGACAAATTGATAAATAGCTCTTTTTCCTCTTTGCCTATTTCACCCCCCATCCCCAGCACAATAAGTTGTCTTGACCAAGTCTGTCTTCCATGCAAAATGTATCTCAATCACTCAACATAAATTGTTCAGCTCAATATAAAAGTAATGGGGGAAGAAAAAATAAGTGGCACAGGTAAGGAAGATTGCATTTCAGATGAAATTCTGAAAGACTCAGGAATGTGCTGAGATGAATGAGATGGCAAGACTGAAGAAGGATGAATGTTTTTGCAGAAATAGTTTTGAGGGAATCTGACAGGAGGCTCTGAGTAAAGTTGAAAGTGATTCGGTGTCAGAAGTAGGCATGAGTTGCTTACCTCAGGCAGGGTTTATAAAAATGAAAGCACTTCTTAACTAGGTCCTCAACTGACGGGAGGATGAATTTGTGGCTCTTTTCATGTATGAGAATGTGGACAGCAGCATTCTGCCTCTGTTGGCACATGGATAGCATGCTTCTAGGAAAGCCATAGAAAAGTGAGTCTCTGCTTCCTTCTGCTGGAGGGAGGGATCTATGTGTCAATAATAGAGCTTGCAATATCATCTCCATTACCTGTAAATGCATCCATTTAATGTATGCACTTATTATATTCATTCATTCATTCAAGAGCTTAAGTATATTCCACCTCTTCCCCATCCTCCTTTATGTTCATACTTCTCCATTACCACTGATTACTCCATAATTATTCTTCATGTTATCTAGATAACTTTTCCTAAACTGGCTGGTGGTTAAGAAACATAGCCTAGTAGTAAAAAAAAACAAAACAAAAAACAGCTTGTTGTTGGTTAGTAGCAGGTTTATACATTCCTGGGGTTCATAGAAAACTTCTAAAAGACATGTAGTCTTTTAAGCTTTAAATATATTTGTTCTAGCAAAATGTGAATCTGCAAAAACTCCATGAACAAAAATAATCCATTATTTCCCTCAGATAGAACTAGTATAGCTCACTTGGCCTTTTATAATTTGGGAAAAAAAATCAATATTCCTATGCATTCAGTAGTCTTACTTTTTAAAAAAATGTGATCGGTCCAAGGGTTCACCTAGCTCTGGGCTATATTTGAATAGAGACAAAGAGACTTTCCAAGAACATAAGCGTTTCAAATACATTCACAAGGATGATGGAAAAAACCTATGCACTTGTTAATACAGAGCTATCCATGTGAGCTCCTTTAAAGTGTGAATTCCAGAACATATCATCAGAATGATTATGTTCTTCTAAACAAAGAGAAACTCCCCTAGATAAAAAGTAAAGATGTCCCTGTGGTGAAATTGGAGTCCTAGTGGCGCACACAACATTAAGGTATTGGCTAAAGGACGGAGTTGTCATCGCCCAACTTATTTCTTCACATTAATAGCAGCATATTCCGTAAGTTCAATATTTACATCTAGCTCTCTTGGCAGAAAATTTTCTGCAACAGCAGAATGATTTAGTGAAGCATAAACAATGGACTCTAGGCTCTCTGTTAAGCATGGTTTAGAAGGAATAGCAGGTCTGTCACAGGCAGGCCTTGGTCCTGCCCCATGACCATTCCAGTGAGGAACATCATTGTCATAAACTGCACTTCCATCTGGCACCTGCAGTTGGCTTTTCATGATACAATAGTCAAATGTAGCCCCTTCATTTTGAGCTACAGGAGTCTTGCTGATGTGGGATTGGACATCTGTAGAGCTGTTGACCTGCAAGAGAACAAAATGGGGTTTATCTCTGTATGAAACTATGTATTGGGCATGGACCTGGCAGGTGGAGCATAAGTATGAGACAGGGTGTTGAGTTCATGCACTAAATGTTAGGAAAATATTAGAAAGCCTTGACTAACACACCTCTAGCCTTTCCCTACTTTGTTCACCAAAGTCAGTCTTGTCTTCTTTCTTCTCCTCCTCTTCTTTCTCCTTCTTTATATGATCTCATTAATCTCAGGGCAAAACCCCAAGCTCGTCTATTTGACTTTTATGGCTCATCACTCTTCTCACTTCAGTCTCAGAATCCAAGATTCTCCCTTTCTCTCATCTTGCCCTCACTCTTCCCATCTCCTAAACTCCCTTCTCTTCTGTAATTGCCTCAATTTCTTTTTTCCTTATTCAGATTCTTTAAATCTGCTTATTAACTGGTGTATTGCTGATCCTAGAGACCTCTACTTGGCCCCACTTGCTCACCCACCTACATTCCATCTCTGTTCTGTCATGTTCTGTTCCTGGTGCTTTAACGTGCTTTTTTCTAAATGACTCTTTGAACACCCTGCATTTTGCCGTATGTTGTTTCAGCTCCTCAGCAAGTTCTCCAAATATCAAATCATCTCATGCTAGCCACTTACAGGAGCCTCTTCTTTTTGCTCAGCCTCCTCTCCTTGTGTGCAATATGGCATTTCTCCTCCACTCTAGGATTGATTCAGTTTTCCGGTCTTTTCTCCTCTGCTCACTGCTGCGCTCTTCCTCTCATCTCTCTTCCCTCCCCCCCCTGCCCCCTGACCTGTTCCTGCCATGCATCAGTCCCCCACTGGTAATTCTTTTCCTTTCCTTCTGTCTGAGGGATTTGTGTCTTTTCCCTTCTACTCCCCAAATACCACTGGTTCCCCTTGGACAATTCTTCAAGGTCTCTTCTCTTACCTGGACTATAGCAAGGCCTCATTCATCTTGTCCTATGACTTCTCAGCCCTTAACGGTCTGTAGTTTCTACTAATCCCACCTTTCTTTGTTTGCATCTTAAAAACATCCTTTGCTTTCTGCTTTCTCTCATTTCCACATCAAATTCAAACTTCTTGCCCTCCTTTTCATTGTTCTGCCTAACTCTGGTCTTACTGTGTCTCTCCTTTTTGTCTTTTTAATCCCCCCTTTCCAGTGACAGTGTCCTGTCCAGGCTCCTCTCCTGAAAATCCCCATACTGAACCTCCTTGCATCTTCCACATTTCCCTATATGCCCAGCCCTCCATTCTTATGTCCCTTCAGGATCCTAGCTCAATTAGATTTCTTCCACCCGTTCTTGCACTGCTACAACCCAACAACTATAGAACATTTTTTTATATAAATGTTTTTCACTTAAAGTTTTCACTTTCTCCCTGTATGTCACATAGTCATGGTATATGCTGTGTCTGAATAAGACAGTTCACTTTGTGAGGTAAGCAACTGTATTCCTTTGTTCCTATAACATAAAGCATGCTTTCAGCACTCCATAATTACACAGATTATACTATGGCAGTGGTTTAGTGCTGTATTTTTAGTGCTAATAGTGCTAATATTGTGAAACACTCCACAGCCCTCAAAAAAATCCAACACTTTGCAGCACTCTGGTTGAGAATCATTATGGAAAGGTTTGGTACTACAGCAGAGCTCAAGCATACCATGTTTATTTCTGCCTGTGAAGTTGCTGGAGTTGTCTTAGATTTCACTGAAAGAAAGAAAAGAAAAGAAAAATTGTCAGTGAACTATTGTGTGATTCATCTTCCTTCTAGTAGGAAGGGGGTTGTGGACACTACTAAAACACCTTCTTCCTTGGGGCTAGGGACAGACATTAAACATAAACCAGTTTAAGTGATCAGAACCTGGTTTAAACCTTTAACAACAGATGCTTAGTGCACAAAAACCAGTCTGAGAATGGCTGAAACCAGCTTGAGATGAACCTAATTGAATGTAGTATCAGGCTGAACTGATTTGGCTCAAACTGGTTTATGCAATGTGTGTCCCAGACCCCTTGCTGGTTTAAGATAAACCAGAGGTACCCAGCATCCTGGCATGCTCTATGGGCTGGGTGGGGCTTTCTGCTCCACAGCAGGGCTGGCCGCTCCCCTCTGATCCCTGGCTGCAGCTCCAGAGACTGCAGGCTGCTTTCCCTCTCTCCTTCTCTCCCCACTAAGCAGGAATTCTCCACTTCCATTTGCTTTGCTGAGAGGTGTCTGTGTATTAGCTAGCAGACCACGTTCTGAGTCAACAGGTAGAATCACCAGGCAGAATCAACAAGTAGCTGGTAATATCCCTCTGTTTTTTTCTTAATTGGTGATAAACACTGTTATCAATTCCCTGCTGGACTAATCACAGCGTCCTGCCTGAGCCTGCCCATCCCCCTCCCCACCAGCTCCATACTGTAGAAGAAAGGAAGGGCTGCTCTAGTGCCACCTGGCACCTAGCCTGAGCCACTGCAGGCATGTGCCTGCATGTCCTCAGTCCAGAGGGAGTGTCTTTGCAGTTTAGCCTACCCAGGTTAGACTAACCTGCAAAGACTGAATCAATTCAGGCTCAGGCTTTTTGAATGTTTGTCCCTAGCCTAGGAGAGCAGGCAAGAACAAAGGAA
>NW_017728906.1:1524970-1564347 GCF_001723895.1 Crocodylus porosus | reverse complement strand
CCTAAGCCACTGCAGGCATGTGCTTGCATTTCTGGGATGTCTGTCCAGTTACAAAACTGATTTAGCCCAGCCAGGTTAGACTAACCTGCAAAGATTGAATCAAATCAGGCTCAGGCTTTTTGAATGTATGTCCCTACCCTGGGTGATCCAGCTCCAAAATGGACAATCTGTGTTGGTGCAATCAAATTAGATTCTATGTTGACGACAGTTAATAAACAAGAATTGGGAAATGTGATGGGGAGTTTGTAGAATATGTTTGTCTCGCTACATAGCTCTTTTGAATATGAGAAGAGAGCATTCCAGCATGCTGGGGAAAACCTACCCCATGATAACTGATGGGGAAGGATTTCCAATCTCAGGCATTAATCATGGAATACATTCAAAGTCATGCCATCCACCATGCAAGTATAACACCTTGTACTGGGAAGTCAAAAATTGTACATATATTACCATTCAAAAGTAGGAAAGAGAAATTAATACTACCTCTCATTGAAATCAGGGTGTATTTGAACTATGGGATCTATTTCTGAGGTGCTGGTGAATACCATCCAGTACAACAGTTTAAGAGGAGAAGAAGAAGAATGGAACTGACTGAAAACTCAGAGAGAAATAACAGAGGCAGAATGCACTTAAATGGGTTTTGACTAATAATAGAGTTAACTCTCCTTCTCAGACATTGTTGCATGTTCAATGACTTTTCCTCAAAATAGAAAAAAAATAACGGTGCTATTTAAAACAAAGAGATGGGGTTTAAGGTTTAAGTCTGTTTTGTGTTTATTCATACTTCTTCCTCTCTGCCTGGATTATGCATGTGAGAAAAGTGAAACTGCCGAAGAATCATCCCTGTAAACAGCTAGGTTTCTGCCAGAAAATGTCATCAACCAGTTATGACTCTTAGGGCACGTCTACATGTTGTCCTATAGTAACGTTGTTACTGCATTGTGCTTTAGTACTTCCAAAGGGAAGCACTAAAGTATGGTGCAGTAACCGCCCATACTGCACTGTGTGTAAGGTGCATGGTTAGTTTTAGCCACTACTTCGCGATAGCGGCACACTAAAATGGGGGAGAGCAATGCTACAGCGAAGTAGCTACTGGTCACATGTAGACTCATGTAATTGCTCCATCACCATAGCAAGTTGTATGGTGATGTAGGGTGACACGTAGATGTGCCCTTGGAGAAATAGATACCTCACAATAAGGACAGCAGAAAAAAGCTACAGGAGCAATAGGTGAAATGGAGGGAGAGCTCACCTTTGTGCCATTTGAGATAACATAGGCATATCAGGATGAGTAGAAAGAATGCCCCCAGAGATGACGTGCCATAAATAATCCACTTCATATTGCCATTTTTATATCCTTGGGGATTTTCTTGGATGCTGGTGGTATCTGCAAGTTCCACTGAAATGTGTTAGTATGTAGTAGAGAATGTTAGCTGAGTTATTTTGATCCATCTGATCAGTTTTAAATAGTTTAATTCATTAATTGCTTAATCTCCTAAGAGGACATTTTGAGAACATCCTTAATTGGGGTAGCTAAACAAGCATTCTACAGAGCAGTGAATGAAGGAATGTACTTAGTGGATTGTGAAAGGCTGGTTGAAAAAGGGGGGGTAGTTAGTACTAGGAAGTTATTCAAGACTGCTGTAGACTCTAAACTGTTTCCTCCTTCTTCAGTTATCCCTTTCCTAAACACTGCAGTGTAAACAAGCCTGAACTGTAGAACCGTACAAAATAGAAAACCGAAAAAAACCCCAAACCTCACTTAAACAGAGAAGAAAATCTAACATTCACAGTTCTAAAGGCAAGCATCTGTTTCTCGGATTCCTGACTGGCAGTAGCCTAATTTTTCACAGTGCTGAGTTCCCATTGAAGCTAAACTCTTGACGCTCTTGAAAAAAGCAACCACACGTGTAGATGTTTCGGTCTTTATTCTGAAGTCTATCCTTAACCTCCCATATGAAAGATGGCAGAATGAAAAGAAGGAGCCAGACTAGTGGGGTGAGGGCTATATTTATGTGCTGGGCACTCCATGTACGTAGTGCCAAAACTGAGGAGGACAGTAAGCGAAATAGGGTGAAAAAGGAAAAGGGCAGAAAGATCATAAAAACCATATCCCTTTATCTCTGTTTTAAATGCTGGTAACATGCAGGATGCATGGTTTCTTTTTCTGTAAATGAGGTCTCTGCTGTGGACCATTGGTGTAAGGTGTCTGCTGGCATACAGTGTGTGGGTAACATCATTGAATAGGCCCAGCAGATGATCAGATTATGGCTTTGGGTAATTATTTTCCACAACCACAAGTAAAGGTATGTTTACATCATAACACGGTAGGCCTCTTCCCAGTAGGGACAGCTTGCGGGTTATGTAGGAGGACTCTGTTACATGTGTGAGAGAAATGAAAAGTAAGTGCTGCGGAGCTTCTGCTAGAGAATATTTTACCGGCTTTGCCTCTCTTCTACAGACATATCTATAAGCTGTCTGGGGCAACAGCAGGAGGTGCTGGAAGCTCTGGGGATAATAGGCTTGGAAACTGATCACAGTGAGTTTTATTCCAAGCGAAGCACTTTATCAGGTAACAACTGGTGATTCAGCATTTTGGTTAAATAGAACTTTTTTGCATATGCAAAAGATCCACACAAAATGCTCATCTAAAAACTGGGTACTTCCCTTATTTTAGGAAAATAAAACTCATAACGTACTTGTTGATGGATTTGCAGAAGTACTTGTATCTCCTTCTGAAACAGAAAAGGAGAGGGAAATGAAACATGTCTGAGAATGCATGACATTCTCTTCTCAGGTTAGGTTTTCTACCCTCAGACAGTAATGTTTCCCCTTAATTGAAGGAAATAACATGACAAGAAAGAGAAATGTAGTTGATGGGATAAAAGACAGTACTTGTCTTTTAGTGCTGCCTGAGAAATACTTGAATATTTTATTCTGACTTCCTTGATATGACTTAAAAAAAATAAAAGCTAAGTGGAATAACGTTCTAATAGTATTAGTTTCACCATTTTTCCAAACGACCGTACTTGTGAATGCTCTTTTTCTTATTTCTGATTTGTTTCTTATTTTCTTATTTATTCCATGCTTTCTCTCAGGGCATGTCTACTTCACCTCAACAACATTGGAGAGCATTGCAGTGAAAGATGCCACATCCACCTTGTGCATGTACCCCAAATGAATATAATGTAGCTCCATTACTGTAGCATTGGACATACATCAATAAACTCTCCCAGGAACGCAAGTTCACTGGTGTGTATGCAGTGCCACTCTGAGGGGGCTATCGTGCATCTGTTTCAGGGAACAGAAAATGCAAATTGGGTCTGACAGCTATTGCTCTTAGACTGATCTCTCCTGATAGTTTCTTCCCCGCTGTTCTGGTGTCCTTGTCTACCAACAAGCACCATACATGCCCCAGATGATTCATATGACTTACAACTAGACCATCCTTTCCTAATCTTCCTTGCCTATGACTGATGTTTCCTACTACTAGATAGGCCATTCACATGTCACCTTAAATCTCAAGAGATTCTAAAATCTTCCTGTGACCATATTTTCCTTTTGTGTCCTGCTTGATCTTTTACCCCTGACCAAAGAGGGAAGACAGTGATGGGAACATCATGAAGTGAGTGATACTTGATTACTGTGGTAGCTAATGGCATGGGAAATTATTCCTAAATAGTCCTTGCGCTAACTTTGTTTCTATATGACTGAATAACATGCTTGGAGAAAAAAATGATAAACCAGGATGAACGTTTTATACTTCGGATCAATTTGAATAAAGAGAAGCCCTTCCCAATAACGGAGCCTCAAAAACTTACCTAAAATGGTAACATTTACTGAATGGCTTATACTGCTTATATTGCCTGATATTGCTTGACAACGGTAAAGTCCACTGTCATTCTGATGAACTGAGGAAAATGTCAGAACAAATACACCATTTTCAGTCCATTTTGTGTGGGTTTCCCTGGTTTGCAGAAGTAAGCACGTGTTCCCTTCTACTTTGCACCAAGACATGGATGGCTTTTCATGGCAGTATTTTACTGGACATTCTATAGTTGCAACTTGCCCAGATTTGCCTGTATATTGGGACTGCCTTTTAATCAAAACTTCAACAGAACAGGTTTCTCCTGGAAAAGACAAAAACCATGTAAAAATATTATTTGTTTCATATTGTATATTGCCCAATAACTCTTTTATTCTCTTCTGACTCTCATTACTTCTTACCTGAATTCTCTATGTATTATATCTATCTAGACCCTGACAACTTTTACATTAATGGTGTGATTAATATGTAAATTGCAGCATAAATTATAACTTGCCACTTGTTCAGCCAATTTATGGTGTAATAAAATGACAAACCATCAACAAAGATATCACACATTTATTGTGGAACCTCTATGTAGATGGCTTGTATCATGCTTTATATTGAATATGTGGCACGTGCCCCTGACCTGGACCTGCCCTGTGCCCCATCCTGCTGATCAGGTGATCATTAGAATAGGGTATGAGGCAGCTTCAGATTCTGGGACACAGCTATCCCATTCCAAATCCTCAGAGTCAGGCAGAAGACAGCCTGGGTGCTGAAGTGGGACTAGAACTGCCTTATGCCCCATCCCAATGAATGGCCATTGCAAGCTCTATCCCTGGGAATTAGACAGGGGCATCCCTGAGTGCTCGGCCTGGTCACCCCTGCCTAATCCTAGAGGTAGCTCCAGATCTAGATCTGGGACCTGGGACTACTCTGCCTGGTTTGACATGGCAGAATGCACGTTTTTGATTCAGTGTAAAATTCCTTAGATTCCAGTCATGTGACCATATTAACCTATGCCTGTGGTTCATTTACAGAAGAGATGGTATACATTATGGCTTCCTTTATCTGAACTAGAGATTGGCTTTCGTTACCAAAAAAAATAAGTAACATGAAATAGAACTCTTTGGGTGGAAGAGCAAATGATATGTCATGCGGATTACTTAATTTTTAAGTTTTTCATTTTTTCATGCTAGGTCTGTTATTTACAGAGCAAATATAACTCCTGTACAATGTAGTATTTGTCTAATATTGCATAAATAGACTGGGAAAATATCAGGTCCATCTTCACATTTCTCACCCCCTCATGAAGCCATATTTATGAAGTGATGCACTAGTGAGTCTGAGAGGATAATCTGATGAGCAGACCAGCTGAAAGAAAATATAAATTGCATCAATTTTTAGTTTCCTTTACCCAGCTTCCTCCCACTGACATTTACTTCCTCTTATTCTTATATACCATACCTCTGAATTTGAAACCATGAACTCCAGCCGTTCAGAAGGCAGGTGCTGGGGTTATGTGTGCTGGGGTTTTTCTGGTTATTTCTTGTTCAACATTTTTGCTATTCTGGGATTTACTTTAGTTTTCTGTTTCCTGCCTTAAATAGTTTTCAGCATACTACTGCCATTCAGTTATAAAATCAGTGAAAAAGTAACCAAGTTGTGGTTGCCTTGTACTTTCTGGAGGATCAAGTTCAGTAAACCCCCAAATTCTGAAAACCGGGAGACTGAAATATCATAATCTTTTACTATCTGATATTTGATAGTAGACACTGGCTACTAAAGGAAAAGAATGTTGTACAATTCCTACATCACACGCCTTATTATAATGAAATAGGGATTATGGTTGCTCCTTGATGTCCAACATCTTTGACTGCAGTGCACCTGTATCATAGTTAGGACCTTACTTTAGCTATGTAACACTGTTGTATACTGAACCAACCAACTCCTATGTTCCCAGTCTGCCCCTCACCTGCTGGACTGCCTGACCCTGTTTCAGCCATGTTCCTGCTTGGCACACGGTCCATGTCAGTCCCTAGCTAGTCTCTCCAGTACACTCAGATTCGGTGTGTACCTTAATTATATGTTTCCTAGTTGTAGAGATGTATATTTGGGTTGCTTTTGGGTGTACCTGTAGAAATGGGTTAAACCAGAAGCTGGTAAGTGCTAGAGCATGCCTGCCAGCCACTGCCAAAGTGGGGAAGAAGAAAGACACCCTCCAAGGCTCTCCCCCCCCCACCGTTGGAGTGGAGTGGATGTGGCCAGGTACCAGCCAGGGCTAGCTGGACACATAGGATGCCAGCCACCAGCCTAGGGATGGAGGGTGAGCTGCTGCCAGATTGATGAGTGGGGATAGGGAAAAAGTCCTTTCTCTGAAGCAAGCATGTATTGAACACAGCAATTTGCAAAGCATACAACAGGGAACTACGAAAAATTATCACCTAAGATAAGATGCAGCCCAGTAAAACCCAGTTGTGTATGCTGATACACAACTTAGTCTAACTTAAAATGTAAAGAAGGAAGACGAGAGAAAGCCTTGCATAAGTCTTACTAATCCTGAGGGCAGAGTGTCTCCTTACAGCCAGGCATTCAGAAAGACTTTGTTTAGGTTTTCACAGGTTCTGCTTGATGATGTAAATGTAGCTCTCTGCATTATTTGGTCTGCAACTTCCAGCTGTCTGCAATATACACATATGTGTGATGATTTTTGGTCTTTGCCAACACTTCCTACCTTTCAATCTGGTCCTGTAGGTCTTAGCTCTGGGCTCACAAGTGTAGGTCTTGCCTCTGTCTCCTACTCCTGCTGTGGAATGAATCCCCTCCCTGGCTGCAGGCAAGCTGGAGAGAGGGAGGAATTAACTCTGTCTCTACCTGGCTGCCTGAAAGCTGTGGAGGTCTGCCGGGTTTGCCAGCAGTGGGGAGAGGGGATGGAGGGAGAAATATGCCTCAGGGGCCATGGGAGGCCAGCGTCTGGCCATGCCCCGCACTGCTCTGGCTACAGAGCAGAAAGGAGGGGCCAGCCCTGCTGCGAAGCAAAGAGCCTCACTCAGCCCAGAGAGCATGCCTGGATGCTGGAGGTGTTTGATTTGACTTTAACCAGCACAGGGTCTGGGACAGATGTTGCATAAACCAGTTTAAGCCAAATCCTTTAAGTCTGATACTACATTCAACCAGGTTTATCTGAAACCGGTTTCAGCCATTTTCAAACTGGTTTATGTGCACTGACTGTGTTCTGCTACAGGTTTAAATCAGTTTCTGATCACTTAAACTGGTTTATGTGCAATGTCTGTCCCTAGCATCAGTGGTTAAATATTCTGTTTTCCTGAGAGGATGCAGGCTGTATGTTGAGGAAAAATTGGACTTAAATGACCCTACATTTGGATCATTAACTGTATTCTGGAGCACTGTGAGGCCCAATTAATTTTCAGACCTAAATAATCATGGCGATTTGAGGTCAATTAAAAGAGTCAACCTTTAAACAGAAAAGGGTTTAAAGAGATTTTCAAAGTGGCCTCTTCATCTCTATGTAATATTCTCACTTAAATGAAAATAAACCTTGCTGAAACACTGGCTCTGGGAGCTGTGAACTGCTCCATTCATCTCACTGGGTGCTCTCATCCCCTCCCCCCTGCCATGTTTTAAGTAGCAGTACTTAAAACATGTGATATGTATTAAATATTCCACCCCACTGTGTATTTCTAGGTCTGGCACACCTGTTTGCTTCTTAACAAGGAGGAAGGGCTTGCTTACCCAGATCCCAGTCCACATGGTAGGGCAAGGAGCGTGGCTCAAATATGCCTGGAGAGATTGGTAGCTGCTATGCAGAGGACAAATGCAGGGACTTGGATCCTTCTCAGAAGGCAAGCCCTTTCCCAACAAATCCCAGCTTCTATTTGGGCAGCAGTAAGACAGAGTCAAACCTGACTGGTTAGGCACCCATATTGAGAGCCAAGACATGGGCTTGGTCATCCCTAGAGAGACAGGACCTCAAATCCTATCATACAGATGGAGCAGGAGAATATCTTCCTTGCAGGTACCACTTGCCTCTGATGTCTTACCAGTCCCTCTGCCATTCCACAAATCTTTTTCCCCCATCTCATCCACCTCTTAAACCTCAAACTTCCTTTCCTCCCAGCAAGTATTTGTGTATGCAATTTATTTTCTTTTCCAAAATATTTTGAACAGCCTTCAGCATTTACTGATGTTCAGAGTACATTTTTGCAAAATTGAAAACCAAAAAAATCCTGTGACAGAGGCATGTTAAGAGAATGATTTGCCTTCTTTTTTTATACTCTTGCACATGTTTGTCTGAGGGTTGGTGAAGGGCAGTTTCAGTCTGCCTCAAGTGACTCAGCTCATGTGAAAACCTTGCTCAGTTTTGTGAGTGCACCGTGTAATCTATTGAGTGTGTAAGCATCAGACATGCTGCAGTCTTGACAACCAGCTTCTTTCTAATACCTTTCAATGTTGCTTCCACAAAGCAGTTACCATGCTTTAGTTGTGGTAAATGCCCAGTGGTTGAGGCTATTGGGTATGATAGATCCATAGTTTGCTTCCCATGATCACACACAAACATTTGGTAATGTCTGTCACCTTTAAGAAAAGTCTGGGCAGGGCTGTTCAGTGGGGCTGTATCTCTGGAAGTCTCTGTTCAATTTACTCCAAATTTGGAACAATAACCCTGCAGTTCCTGCACATAACCCTCCATGACGTTCACCATGTCCTTCAAATGTCCACCAAATCCTCACCTGCAAGATGAGGATTTGAGAGCACTACAACCTTTAAACATCAATCTGAACAATAGCACAGCAGGCACTCTTTTGTGATTGTGTGTCCAGCTGATTTTTCTTAATATACACAAAAGACTTTGGGAATCAAAAAGTTAAAAGGTCCCTCCCCTCCCCAAGCTAGAATGGTTAAGACATGTCAGTTTATGTTATCAATGGACTGTTAACCCTACTCATCACATCTGGGTGCTTTGATTCTCCAGCATGAATGATCTCGTACCCTTTTAAAACAGGTTGAGTTGAATTACAGCTCCAACATCAGAACAAACCCAGGGCATGGCTTGAGCTCTTGCCTCTGGAGCCATAACAAGATGCCACTCTGTCACTATACTCCCTACACAAATGCACACTTTGAGAGTATTTAGAAATATTAATAAAAATATTATAAGCCTGAATATGTAATACTGTACTACACATACACACATCCCTCATTGAGACTGTACATGTTCTTTAAATTAATCAAAAAGTGAGATCTTTGTTTGTAACTCAGACTTTTCCATTTCTGATGAAAGGAAAGTACAACTGGTCTTTTAGAATGTAGGTCATATAGATACCACAACAGCGCCACATGGCTGAATGGGGTCTGAAAATGGAAACAAAGACCTAGAATTAGAAAGCAAAATTTTCTGTCTTGGAAACAGATTTTAAAAGCCCCATTGTAACTCTCACAAATTGGGAATCAACATCAACAGCATGCTTGTGCTGTAACTTTTGTCCTTCTTCCCTCCTCAACACTAATACTACATTCCCTGTCTTGTCCAAGTTAGACCTAGTTCCCATAACAGCTCTTCAGAATTGCAGGGGTTTTATCCACCAAGACCTTATTACAGGATCAAAAGCCTTAGATCTGCCATTTTCAGAGCACTGGTATCACATTTTCTTCATAGGCAAATCCCTGTATATTGCTATGGTAATGCATAAATTGAAACATCGGGGTCAGATGTCAGTTGGGAAGGAGCAATTACCCCATTAAAACCTCAGAAAATTACCCCAGAAAACTTCTCTAAGGGTTTTTACACATTTGAGGGGATTTCTGTGGACCCACATACTTAGAAAGAATTAGACTGATTTTTTTTCATCTGAATTTCAGCTAAATATGCAGTTGAAAGGAATATGACTTTACTAACAGGAAGACATCACCCTAAGGATATGACCACTGTGGACTGGAGACAGCAACCTTCATCCAACAGTAGGATCTCCCTGAGCTAGGGGAATGTGTTGCTGGGATGTCCATCTCAACTCAGACCTCTTTGAAGTCCTGAAGTTCTCACAAAGAGGACTTACTAAGCTGAAGCCAGGAAAGGGAGACCTTGAGACAGAAGTTGTCTTTCTTACAGAGACAAACTAGCACTGAAATGTAGAAATGCTGACCCCTCTGCTACTAGTGCCATGCTAGCATTATAGAGGAAGACTTCAGCTTCTCAGATCATTGGAGCATGCCTGCATAGGTGATCACAGTGAGAAAATCCTTTTCTGAAACACTACTCTTAAAAGCAGTGATTTGCTGATTGATCCAGGCATCTGTGATCCCTGTTGTTGTTGTTTTTTTCTAAAGAAAGTGCATGAGTGTGCACTGAATTCCAAAACAGCTTTCTCTGAAAATGTGAATGTTGGCATGGGCTAGCATAGCAAGATGTCATCATTAGGGCAGAAACACTGCCTTCTTTGAAGAAACAACAAAGGAAATGCAGGAAGTATATAAATTTCCTTTCTGATTTCAGCATGCATGATAGGTGACATGCTAACTGGATGTGCAGCAGGTGTTGCTAATTTGCTCCTTTAATTTACACTTCTTCTGTTTAACTGCACCGTCCTTAAATCAGGCTCAGTGAAATATTGAGGGTGGAAGGGAGACGAAACTGATTCCCTCCAATACAATAGATTCTCCCTCATGTTGTTTCTGCCCAATGATTATCTTGACCCCCTCAGCATCCCCTGTAGACTTCTGGGAGTCACTGAAAGTCAAGGTAGATAGCATTTTCTTTTCTAATACAGCACCACCACTGACTTACAGTTCATTTGTGTTCTGCTTAAAAAAGACTATCTAATGCATGAAGGAGCAATGTATGTAAAGCTCTTCCTGTACACCTATCCCAAATTAAGGGTTAGGTGCTGTTGATCTATTTATGCTTATTGATTTTTCACTATTAATGAGCCTAACAGGTGAAGGTATTCAGTGCATGGCTCTGAGCAAGTTTTGCTGTAGGAGCCCTCCTACCTGGGGTTCTCTAGGATAATCACCTTTGGTAAGTGAACCTTTGTAATGTGCTAATCGGGAACTGTGTAACTTGAGTTCATTTTATTTGGATGTGGACAAGAAACCCTGTGACTAATGAGGCATCTGCTGTAGGGCTGTAGCCCCAAAAGGTAGATCATTTACGTTTTGGTTCCTTCTTTTGTGCATGTATATACCTGCTTATAACTTTGTTCCTTTTTTCATACGGAACAAGGAGAGAGAACTTTGGGTTTGCATCACTTTAAGTCTTACATGTTATAAGTAAACAAAGTCTGAAAGTTTTTGTGCCTGACTTTGTTATAACAAAATTGCACAAGACCAATTAAAGCAATCCTCTTCCCAGCTTCCCTGTAATGACTGTTTAAAGGGAGCATAGTGGACCTGAAACCTCTGTTAAAAAAAATGGTTTATAATGAGTTTTTGGTTTTGCACGGTATGCTAAGAGGTCTTCTTATTGGATTGATGATTTCATGTACCTGTTATGGCAAATACTGAACTATGTTATGGTTATATATAAAATGTAGAAGTATTCCAACAAAATTGAATCGGCATGCAATGCTGAACACCATTTATTAGCTATGTCTTGTATGAATATCTTAAATCTATTTGCTTTTTTGCTGGTGCTCTGATAAGTGACATAATCCACAAATGATAATTTAGATGTATGTAAGTTTTGGGATGACAGTTGAAAATTAATGCCTGTCACAGCTGGATATACTAAAACATATACCTTCAGGGTGTTAAGGAAGGATGATCATGATCAGTGCTTGGATGCAAAACTCAGGATTAAGGTATCTACAAAACATATAGCTGCTTCTACATCCCGCTTGCACTTACAATCATCAGTAAAATCATACTGACAAAAGCTGCATATCCTTTAGATCAGTGATTTTGCAACCTGTGATCTTAGATTATCTCTAAGGGACCTGCAAAAGATGACTTTGATCAATCAAAAGTATGTGAATACCCACACTTACAATTCAAAGGGGTCAGCACATCTATTAAAAAATTTTAGAGGTCTGCAAATGAGAGAAGATTGAAAACCACTGCTTTACAACACCTGAGTACGGTTGCAGTAAAACAACCTTCAGTTTCTGGCTATACTGAATTCTTTATAAAGAACAGTAATATTCTGCCTGATGCATCACTGAAATAAATATCTTAGCTAAAGCACATGCCATAACCTCCAGAAAGGGAAATTCTCTTTTCAATTTTTTATCTTTTTAATATTGAGAGAGAAAATCTGACCTTGCCCTTCCTTTGCCTTGGAAAATACAGAAGAGAATAGTGTGTTTATGACATGAGGAACTTAGGAATGTCTTTAAGAAAGTGGAACTGAGATTTTTTTTTCTCCTGCCAAGAGTTACTTAAAAAACCCAAAGTTTAAAAATTGAGACTTCCATGTCATCCAATAACCATTTTCTTCTTCTTTTTTATTTTTAAGGGAAGGGGGAGGGGACGTAAGTGTTCACTTACCAAACTGTGAAGATAAGAGACAAGCTGATTGTTTTTGTTTTAAAAGAAACCTTTATCTCACTCATAAAGAAGAAGCAAAGGGGCTACAAATCACTTCCTGCTCCTCTCTCCTCTCCTCATCTTCCTCTGTGCAAAGCACCTTTGCAAATAAAATATAAGGCTAAAGACTTGAAAATACATCAATCTTTATGATTTTATCAAAAGCAATTTGCCAGGTCTCTGTCTCCAAGTGTAAATTATTGATATGTACAGCCCCATACATACCTGGGTACTGTGACAGTAGGCATGCTAAAATATCTCAAAAATAGTATTAGTTTTGTTACTGTTTCTTTATACTGGAGATTTTTTCCATCCCCCTCTCCAACAAGAAACAGGTATCAACCATGCCATTCCTCAGGCAAAAAATAAGTAAGACATAAGATGTAACCTTTTTTTAAAATCAGTCACTAATTTATATAGATCTAATAAAGCCATAAAACTTCTGGACAAAATCTGCCCTCATTACAGTTCATGGGCTGGGATATGGCAGTGAGATACATTTATTAGGGCCATGCATTTAACACTGAGTCTCTTACAACTTCCCTTAAAAATAAATACACAACCAGAGTTTCATGGACAACTCTGCTTTTACTGCAACCTGCAACACAGGAAAAGTAAATCCAGAGTGGAATAGTAGTGAAGGCACTATTCGAATGCTTGCCTTGCATCCTGTAGTCTACTGACAGCTGTTCGTGATGTTGGAGCAGAGTGATGCTTATGGAGTTGTCTTGTTTTGTTTTTAGGGTGGTTAATGGGGGTGGTTTTTAGGGTGGTCTTGTTTTGTTTTTAGGGTGGTTTCAGTCTTCCCCCCTCAACCTTGGGGGGAAAAATCCATGATTTGCATCAATACCTAGTACTATTGTCAGGCTAACTTCGTGGATAAAACACAAGAAGTACACCTATGGGGGGGGGGTGCACCATCCCTCCAACCATGGGACATTGGGGGAAAGGTGTAACTGGAGCCCCTACGTCAGCATAGGGTACCTGGACAAAAAGCAAGAGCACAAAAGGGGCAGAGGGCCACTGCTGCTTCCCCTTGACTGACCTGGGGGCTTGGGGGCCAGAGCTATTCCTGCCCTGCTCCAGCTGGAGACTGTGGGGAGTGAGTCCATGGGATGATGAACTTGGCTGGGGACAGCAGTGATGGCACTCAGTTTCCTCCTCCTAGTTCCCAGTCTTTGCTCACCCCTTCCTGGTGTCCCTTGTTGGCTGGAATGAGGCACTGGAAGGGGGAGATCTCTGTACCACTGTTGCTGTCCCTGGCTGAGTTTGGCTCCCTGCACAGCTGTTTCCTGGGGCTAAACCTGTTCCTGCATCAAGTGGGAGAGCGGCAGCTGTGCTTAGCTTCTTCCTTCCAACACCTGCTCCCAGCTACCAGGGGATACCTACAGGGGAGAGGCAGGCAGGGAGCTGGTGCTGGAAAGAGAAACCTGCATGCCACCACCACTGTCACCTGTGAAACCTGTCACCCCACATGACCACAGCCTGCATCTGAGTGGAGCCATAGAGACTCTGAGGCTCCTGTGCCTGGGTCAGCCTGGGAAAGCAGTGGAAAGGGAGTGCAACTACACTGCCATACCCTCCTTGGTCTGCCCTAGTATAAGGTAAGATTAATACAATAGCGTTATCTCAGCCATGTTGCATAATGGAGTGTTTTAAGTGTGTAGATAAATATCCATATTTATTCTGGATATGAAACATGACTAAGTTAACGATGTGGATGGAGCTTTTGCTTTTGTCTTTCCTCATATAATTTTAAGAGGGCAAACGTGATGTCTTACCAGTGTCATGTTCATATTTACTCTCCTTTATATGCAAAGAGTAATTTTTCTATGGGAAAAAATATCAATTATTGTCTAATGTACACCTGCTCTTAAATGTCCGACAGTGAACTATAGCACTTATGGCTGATATTTGACTGATGAAAGTTGCCTGTAAAGTTGAGTCAATACAGCAAATTGGACTACCTTAGATTTTGGCTGTTGCTTAATAATGGGGATATTTATTTTTTCCTGGCATGAAAGTTCCGAAGTTGAAGATTAATGCACAGCACGGCAAACCTGAAACAAGACCTCAAAACCACAAGACTCCCCACTTCTATTTTTCCTGATGGTAAAATAGTGCTTGCTGCACAACTTGTGTTCAAGTGATTCAGTAATAACATGCTTCCTGGGGGTCATCCTGGAAGCTGCTTGAGAGCAGCAGCTCTGCTGATGCCAGGCTGGGAGGGCTTTCATGTCAGATAAGAGATGCAAATTCAGTAGGCTAGAAATGAAAATGTTGGGGCATTTTCTCTCTTATGCATGTCTGAAACATAGGGTTTTTTTTCTTTGTCTGTTCTTGCATGAAACTTCCAGCAGAAGCGCTTTTGGTAGGGCGAAGGGGAAGTAGTCATTTATCTGTTCCCAGTTAGAGGGGAATTTTCAGATGCTCTTCTGTTAAGTAGGACTGGATTATTTGTCTCTTGCTTTTGAAACCAATTTGGAACAAGCACAGAAAAGTTACAGATAAAATGTTTGTGCCATGCCTGTGACCATGTGTAGTCAAGGGTCTGTAATAGGGGCAGCTCACAACAGTTCTGCTGTTTCCCTCCTTTGACATGAAGGTACAGGAGTAGTAAATAATTTGCCCAAGTGCAGGTCATATAGTGGCCTAGAGCCAGTCAAATAGCCCCTACTGTCAGGCAAACCAGATAGGGTACATCTCAGACCCCATCTGACATTTTTGTGTCCTGTGGCTAAAGGATCTCCCATGTTCACTTAATTTTAATTTCTGTCTCTTTATATTAGCATGACCTTTATGAAGAGTTTGGAATATGCTACAGATTCCAGGTGCTGGAACTTCAACAGTAGCTAAAATTGATTTGGTACATGGAATCAAAATAATGTAGCTTGACTTTTACAGTGTACTTAAAATGCTTTTAAAACAAAGATATTGGCTGCACAAATCTTGACTTAAGTAACAGCACCATAAACGCGTCAGTTACAACACATCTGCCCCATTTTTTCCCATTAATCCCCCCCCCACCAAACACAAAGGATAAAGCTGGTCTCCTGCATGAGAACTCATGACCTTGTGCTCCATAATCACTCTGGATCAAAATAAGCTAAAAAAGCCACTGACTACAGTAAAAACATCAGGGATGAATTGGGTACAATATGTTATGAAAGTACACGGCCCAGTTTTCATGTGCTCCAGTCACAAGTCAGGAGTAACCCCCTTAGAATCAACATAATTTCAGTGATAAAAAGAAGAGGAATATCAATGTGTGTCTACAGCACATGATTTTAAACAAGCTTTGCCATTGTTAGACCAGAAAACACAGACCCCAGACTGTAACCTGGGCTTAATCCACACCTGATGGATCCCTGGGCCATAACTAGGGTCTCCAGATGAACTGCCTCCACGCTGCAGAGCACTTGGTTGGGAAGTTTGAGGCCCATCACCATCTACTCAAGATTTAATCTCCACACCAACTCAGAGGCCTGGTTTCAATTGCCTCACATCCACGCTCTGGTTACTGTTATCACATTAGATACATGCCCCATTTCATTTGGCCATTCTACATCTGACTAGTTTCATAATCTGAATGCTTTCCTAGCCAAGCTACAATAGGAATTTCTTTGGTTTATGACTGTGTTTTTTAAGGTAGTAAATCAAAATGCATTACATTGATAAGCATGTTTCTTACCGTGAGCCTGATGATTACTCGGAAGAAGCACCATTAGAAAGATGTGCAGTAAAATCCTACTTGTCCGCATGCCTGGAGAAGCCTTCATTTTATGGTCATGGTACAGATGGTTAGAAGGTTCTCTGTGGTAGAGAAGTGCAATCCAGGTAGCCTCCTACAATGCCTCTGTAATTGCCCATGGTGTGAGTCTGAGCTTATCTTGACTGAAAACTTAGAAAAGGGAGGGAGTTGAGCAGTGAGGAAGAGGGCGGGGAAGGTTTAGTAATCTGCTATGCAAAGATCTAACAGGTTTTACATGATGACTTTTTTTGTGTGGTTGTAACATCACCCACCTACTTGCTTCTAAAATCTCTGAACTGCAAAAAGGTTATGAACAAAACGTCTTTTCCTCAGAGTGGTAAGCAGAAGTAACCTGCCCCCAAGTGCTTTTTTCAGTTCAACAAATGGAACTACAGCATTTTGAAAAAACTAATGGCTGTATAATTTAATGCAACCTTAAAACTGTGGCAGAGTTCTATTTAATCAGACTTTTCCTGAGAAGTATTGCATTTTTTCTTCTGTTCTTTTGAATTTACTCATGTATTTAAATACATTTGTAATGAGACAGGAAGAGCTAAAGTTGCCAATCCAATTGCTTCTTGCTGTTTCCTATTTTGTACACTTCAAGCTTTTAAATGAAAAGTGGCCAACCTGCAGCATGCATGCCAGAAGTGGCACGTGCAGCCTTTGTGTAGCACGTGGCAGATCAGAGAGGGGAAGGGTAGCACAGCAGCAGATTAGGAGTGCATGTCAGGGAGCAGAAAGCAGAGCATCAGATTGGGTAAGGGAATGGGCCTGGAGTGGTATTTGTGGGGTTGAGAGAGGGGGCAGAGCGCAGAGCTCATTTGTGGTATGCCTGCCAAAAAGGTTGGCTCCCACTGTTTTAAAATTTTCTAATGTTCTCTTTAGAGTAAGCACAGTTTTTTAGTCTCAGTTCCTATGCCCTCAACCACTCATCTCACTGTTCTCTAGACAATCTCAGTCCTACAGTATCCTCTCTGAGATGGGGTTAATGGTTAACAGTATTCTAGACAAGACTGTAGTGCTGATCTATATTATTCTCCATCCATCGCTTTTTTTATTTCCACCATCCTATTGGCTGTTTAGTGTGTGTATTTTATTTTGGGGGAGGAAGGGGTTGGTAATGACTTGTGGGTACTTTCTTGGTGTGACAGACAGAATTCAGGACCCTATAAAAGGTGCAAATGATCCTAAACGTTTATTCCTATATGTATTATTTTGCATTCACTGATGCCACATTTCCCACAATCTGTGCAAATTGTATAACATGCCAAATGTCATATTGTGCTATCCTTGTGAAAATTTAGACTTCTAAGGTTGGAAGGAACCGCAATGATTGTATAGTGCAAGTGCACTCTGCACAAATGTAAGATACTCTATTCTGTTCCCAGGCTACATCCCTGAAACAAAGCCAGCTCCTCCTTTCTTCCCACCAAATGTTTTAGAGCCCTTGGGTGTGTCCAGATGAGTGCACACATGCATTTCCCCAAGGACAAATAGCAGTGGTGCATAGTTGTGCCACTGCTGCTTGTCCCCAGGGAATGCCTGTGCATGCATGCTCTGATGCATGGTAAGCTGCCTTCAGTGGGGTAGGGGAAGCTAAGACCAGCACCTGCACTAGCCCCAGCACCCTTACCTGGGGGCCTTAGCGTCTCCTGGGGCTCCAGCAGCGGCAGTCTGGCAGTACGGACCCTGGCTGGCAGCTGGAGCATGACTGGCTGGGCAGGCTCCTGTTTTGGGTGGTGCATGCTGCCATCATGTGTGCTGCCCCACTTTTTTTCTAGTGTGGGCTTTTTGATACCAGGATCTCCTGGTGTCAAAAAGCACACCCTGTGCTGCCAGTTAGTAGCATGGGGAATGCCTGCATGTGCAGCATGTGTGGTAGGGCTGTGCGAAGAAGCACTGTTTTGTTTTGACTTCCATTTCGATGGACAGTGTGTCAATTTGTTTCAAAGTGCTGTTCCATTTCGTTTCATCAAAATAGTTTCACTGTTTCAATGCTGTTTTGATGCTTCGCCCGTAGGCTATAATGGGGAAGCATGAAACTGTCAATAACTGTCACTTTTTGGCAGATTTGGATGAAAATAGCAGGGATGGTAGCCCCTTCTAAGAGCATGAAGTTTATCAAGTTTCAAGGAAATACTTACAGGGGTTTCTGGGAAACTGCACCTCAATCTTGACAGCGGAACTCATATCGTGTGTGTGTGTTAAAGTGCAGTTGGGTGAAAACTGTTGATACGGTAGCCGCTACTGAGGCCATGAAGCCTGCCAGTTTTCAAGGAGATAGGCACAGGGATTTCTGGGAAACTGCGCCTAAGCCTGCTGACAGGCAAAACTCATGGTGTGTGTGTGTGTGTGTTAAGGCCTCACTGGTGTTGGGGCCTCTACATGACATGGTAGTGTGCCCCAGTGAGGTCTTCTTATCCCCTCCAGCCTCATCCTGGTTCACTACTTTAAATGACAACAGGTACTAACTTAGTAAGCAGCACAGTAGCACCAGCAGCATCTCAGGCAGCCACACTGTCACAGACTAGAGCCTTTCTTTCCTTTCCTGCAGGAGCTGCTTCTCTAGCAGCTGCCAGAGAACTCTCCCTGCCAGCCCCAGGCCTGGGGCCTAGATGTGCCCAGAGCCCCGTGTCCTTTGGGTCAGCTGACTAGGGACAGATGCTAGGGGTGTTGGTCTAAGGACATGGCACTGGCAGACAAGGTCCTTTCCTTTGGGTCAATCTAATCTGGTATGTTTTATCAGACCAACTGAATAGTTAGAGAAATATATCTTAGCAAGGCTTTGGGTTGAAGAACCCTTCATCAGGCTGAGGAAGCACCTGCAGTTGGTGTATGTGCTGTTCCTGGATGGAAGGAATAGTGAAGAAGCCAGAGGCTGGTATGCAATGCAGACAAAAAAGCCAGTCAGTGAAAATAGAAATGGAGGCATCAGGGGGTGAGATACAGGGTGGGGTAGAGGGGAATGGGGCTTTGACAGATAAAAGTGGAGAGGTACCTGGGGAGTCAGATGTCCAGCAGGTGGTAGGTAGTGTGTCAGTATTCCAATGTCTATATTGAGTTGAGTCCATGAGTTTCTGTACCTAGGAAGTTGATGAAATGCAGTTCATAGACTCATCTGTGAAAAGTGGTTTGTAAATTCAAATGAGCACTAAACCTCACTAACCTCATCACCAAAAGCTAACTTCCTACAGTCCAAAACACACCAAATGGATCCAGACCATGCCATGACAAGACATGTAAAACCTGTTAACAATATCTCCATTGTGGAGATATCTTCACAACACAATACATATCTCTATCAAGGCACCCTGATGGAAAATATGTGGAGACACCAAGTAACAACGTGGTGTGTACTGTATGTATGTTTTTTCCTATATAAATTCTATATTATAATATGCAATATAATTATGCTGTGCTTTCCTGCAGAGTGAATGGAATGCACCCTGTGAAAGAGAGCACAGATTTGAAAAGCATTAAAATAGACTAAACAAAAAGAGGATTTTGGGAGAGGAATAAATTGGAAGGAATCAATCAATGACTATAATAATAAAATAAAAAGGTATAGAAAGAAAGCAAAAAGTATTGCTGAATCCCACTTGCTAGGCTAGCAAGTAGAACATCAATAGTAGTAGCCTTTGTTGTCTAACACTACTGAGCTTCTGGAAGATTGGTCAGTAACTGACTCTAAGGCAGAAAGCAGCTCAGTTCAAACAATGCTGGGTTTTTTAATGCTGTTTAAAAAACAGAGCACTGGGATTGGAAGGGACCTCAGGGAAGGATCACAGTCACTGGCCAGCTACACAGTCAATATGAGAGCAGTCCTTCCCCCCTCTGTTTCCCTGCAGGCAAGCCAACCTTGAGCTTCAAAACTCAAAATGTTTCAAAACTTTCAAAATGTTTCGACTGCCCTTGTTTTGTTTCAAAGTTGTTTCAAAGCCCTTTGTTTCATTTTGATTTTGCTGTTTCAAGCTCAAAACGAGTCTAAACACTGAAACGAAACTGCCGGTGAAATTTCTCACAGCCCTAATGTGTGGTGCTGCAGATGGGTCTGCGGTGCTGCGTACTGCACATGTATGTGTCCCAACTGCAAATGACATATTGCACATGCAAGTGTTCAACACACTGCTAATTTGCAGTGTGGTGGGTTTTTTTTACACTGGGAGATCCTCATGTAAAAGAAACTCCACTGCTTAAAAAAAAAAAAAAGAGAGTGGCGTGATTCATGTGGCAGCAGTGTGTATCGCCAGAAAGGAAGCCTGGCTATGCAGATCCATGTTCTGGCTGCCAGCCAAGCTCTGAGCACCTGGATTGCTGCTGCTGCTGCTCTGGGAGGCCTACAGGACTCCAGGTAAGGCTATTGGGGCCAGCCCAGGTGCTGGCCTTAGCCATCCTTACCCCACTTGGGTCAACTTGCTACATGCCAGAGCTTGCATACCTGGGGACAAATAGCAGTGGCATAAATATACCAAACTAACTGTTTGGGATGATAGTCTTCATTTTGGGTATTTGTCACTGGTTGACTTTTTGGGAAAGGTTGCAGTTAAATGGTGCTGCAATGATAGAAGTCACTAAAAACAGGATCATAACAGGGAAAGTGTTAGGTAACTTTAGCTTTAGCTGCTGCTCGCCACTTAGCCTATTATATGGTTAGCAGCATGGAAGAATAAGGCAAAGCCAAATATAATGCAATTACTTGATTAGTTATTAAATATAGATACTAAACTGCTTAAATAGGAGAAAAGTACCCAAAGTAGATTATATACTAATAACTTTCTAAATCCACAGGATGCCATCAAAGCAGTCTCGTAAGTGAAAGGCTAACTTAGTTGTCAGAGGCATGAATACTTGTTTTGCCTCCCTAGGCAGAAATGCTTGAGTGTAGATACTGGGGGAGGTGGAAACCCCAGAGTTGGAACAGGGTGAAAGTGAGCACCGCAGGGTGTATCCACACACACAGGCATGTGTACTTGCAGCAGCTCAAGTGGCAGTGGCACAAATTTGTGCCTCAGCATATGTGCCTGAACATACACTTTGTTCTGGGGCAAATTGTGCTGCTTGGGGCAAACTGGTCCTCCCCAGCTCTTCCTGGATCTTCATCCAGGAGGAGCTAAAGACTGGGGCCATCACCTGTGTAGGACCCATCAGTATAAAAAACTACCCTGGTGAACAGCTCAGAGCTTCTGAGGCCCAGCCAGTTGGTGTCTGGGGATACTAGCCCCTTGTGTCAGCTGGACTGCTGCACCCTCTTCCCACTACAGCAGCCTGGCTGTGGGGGCTGCTGCCTAGCTGTGATCTGCTACCACCTGCAACAGCATCCATCCCCTTGGACCTGCGGTCCCATGGCTGGATGCTTGCCAGGTCTGGACAGGGACTGCTTAGCTGCCTGGACTGTGGCATGAGCACTGTAGCAGAGCCACCTGCACCTCTGTATCAGCTGCCAGTGGGGTGTAGCTGCACAGGTGGCTTTTGTGCAGCACTGTTGTCATGTCTCCTTGTGCCCCCATTCTGCCATCTGGGCAGCTATCGGCTAGAACATGTGTTCATTGTGGTGGCCTGCTTTGAACAGTTGAAACATGTTCTCCTAGCCCCCAAATGGCCAGGTCAGCCACCTTGTCTACCCTCCAGCTAGGTTCCCAGTGCTGGCCCTAGGCAGGCTCTTCTGCGCAGGTCCTGCCACTTGCCTCACCAGCAGGAATCTTGGTGTTCCGTGTTTAAAAATTACCAATCGTCTAATCAAAACCCCGAATTCCCTCATTAAAATACCCAAAATATGCATTCTTCTGCGATTAAAATGAAATGCCACTAGGGACACCCCCCCACCCCCCGGTGGACACTGTTGTATTGATATATTTACAATTTTAAAGCAATTTGGAAGCCTACCAGTGCCTCTATCATCCTAATAAAATAAATTCTAAGTATTTATACACTCTGGCATTTGCTTTTGGTTTTTTTTATCATAGAAGAATTGGAGCTGTCCCTGCCTCCTCACCAGGATGTGGGGACGGCTGCAGCCGCTTTGTGGTGCTGAGCAGCACTGATAGGCTGGTGCACTTCCCTTGCCCATGCCCTTACTCCTCAATCTGAATCCATAGCTCCACCAGTGCCCTTCACTCCTGACCTGCAGCTTCTGCCTGCCGGCCACTCCCTCCCTCTGGGCAGCAGTTCCATCTCAGCACCAGGACGTGGTTCTAGCTGCAGCTGTCCCACCTGATGCTTTGTGGCTCTGAGCAGTGCCAGCCCTTGCTGATCTGCTCCCTGCACCTGTGTCCAGGCCCCAACTATCCCCATGTTGTTCTTGGGAAGCCCTCAACTGGGGCTCAGGGATTGGGCTGGGCAAGCCTCTTCCCTTCTAGGCCAGCCTCCTACTGCACATGCTGCTCTAGGAGGGCAGAGGGGCTCCAAGCCTGGCTCTAGTGTTGTCTCCTACCCAGAGTGCTCCCCCATTGTCCACCCCATCTCTCTCTCTCTCTCTCTCTGTCATACACACCTCTGCTACCACCTCTGGCTCATCACTCATAGACCCCACTGCCACCTCAATCCCTGCTCCCCTGCTGTCATCGCCAATCCCTCCCCCACCTAGTGTGTCCTAGGACCAGGGGCCCCCACCAGACTGGGACTACATGTCCCAGCACTGGCATGGGCACAGAGCAGGGCTGCAGTGCAGCAGTTTCCTTTGAAGCCACAGCTCCTGCCAGCAGGTGCTATCCCATCCGGCAATTGGGCACGAAGGATGTGAGATTTGTGGGGCGGGTATGGGGTTTGGAGGTGTTGTGGCTAGGTGTAGTGGTGGTGTGGGTTTTGTGGGGGGTGGGCATGGGGCCTGTGGGTGGATTGTGGGGGGGTTTATGAGTGTAAGGTTTGTGAGTGGGAGGTTTGTGGGGAGAGGGCCCTTGAGGCACTCATGGCTCTCTGCATTCAGAGCCCCCAGTTTTTGTGTGGTATGACCCGAGTCCCAGGGGCTACATATGGTGCACAGACCCCGCCCAGTTGCTGGCATGTGGGGGCTCCTGGCATTGCCACCAGGACCCATGTGCCATTGGGCAGGGCCAGCTCTTGCCTCCATGTGCCTGCCACGTGGAGGCAGGAGCTAGCCTGGCCCAATGGTGCACGGCTCCTGCCTGCAGTGCCAGGAGCCCTGGGTGGCAGCAGAAGCCAGCCCAGTCATGCCGGAAGGCGTGCGCCAGTGGGCTGGGTCAGCTCCATGTGCGAAGTAGCTCCCAAGACAGGCAGAGCTGCATGCACTGCGGGGCTCTGC
Source organism: Crocodylus porosus (assembly GCF_001723895.1). Lineage (NCBI taxonomy): Eukaryota > Metazoa > Chordata > Crocodylia > Crocodylidae > Crocodylus > Crocodylus porosus. Next base: position 1,540,986 of record NW_017728906.1, on the reverse strand, counting down.
CTGCAGTGGGCCATGAATGCCCTGAGGGCCCGCTGCTGGATGCTTACTGGGGCAGAGCCTGGGTCCCAGCCCACTCCGAGCCACTGTTGCCAGCCATGCCCCAATTCTGTTTCCTGTAGCTGGGGTGGCAGGGGCATGCAGCAGGCATAGAGATGCTCTGTCTGAGTGCTCGAGCAGCTCTTTGGAGGATCCAGATTACAGTTGGTTCGGGGCATGCTCCAGGAGCACACCCTTTCTTCTGCCTTGTTTTTTCTTGATACTGGGATTCCCCAGTATCAAACTTAGAGTCCATGCTGTATATTTAAAGGGCGGGGAACACTTTTTCATTCATGGCGTGCCTCCTGCAGCATCTTGGACTGCTTTGAGACTTCATAACAGACATGCTCACTCATGTGGGCTTTGCCAAAGAGTCTTACTATTCTTACGCTCTCTGTAAATTAGTATTGGGGGCTGGTGCTACATTTGCCCACCCCTATTATGCTATTAGGTTTGTTATTTGAAAGAACAACTTGTAAAACTGTCATTACAAAAAGTGCTTAGATCAGCTCCCTACAATCTATAGAATGGTGTGGCATTCCTGAAATTTTTAGGAATATCCTGATAGATGGAAGTATAGTACAGAAAGTATTTAACAGGAAATAATTAATAAGGACAATTACCATGGAGTATAGATGCATACAACAGACTAATGCATTTAAATACTAGTTTTATCTCTGATCTACCAGTGATTGGACCTAGCTGCCTTAGCTGACAATTTTTTATGGAAAATAAAGACATCTAGTGGTCTAACAATGTAAGGGCGCTACATAGGCAACGAGTACAGCAGTAGGCTGTTAGAGAAAATGCATTTGAAAATGAACATTCTGGGTTTGTGTTTCATGACTTGTTCCTGCATTTTTACTAGATATGTAATAGTCACTCTTTCTTATTAACGTTACTATTATCTAATTAGGAAGCAGAAAAAGTAGAATTTAACTTGGGTGATCTTCTCATACTATTAAAAAGAGGAGTTGCTAATTGACCAGCCCATCAACAACTCAATTTAAAGCCTGATTGCTTTTGTTTTGGTTGGTGGGCAGGGCAGGGGGACTGAACTAGGAGTTTTTAAGGAGGCTTTTGGCTCTCATTATGAGTCCTTGTTAATCACTTTCATGATAGATTTTAGATGTGGCTTTACTGAAAAACAAGAGGGGCAAGCCCTCTGAATGCTCTTGGGTGCTTATTTTATACACCCAAGGAAAAAAATATTCTTGGACCATTTTCAGATCTTTTTATAACCAAGAAGTAAACACTTTGGGCATTTTTAAAAATGTTCTTTGCATTTTTTAAATATTTTAAGAGCTCTCTATGTACTGTATTCATATTAAGGTTCATTTTTTGTATACTTACATTTTATGCTATGAATACTGAGGAACTTGCTTGAAGTTTTTCACGTGTAACCTTTAAATATGGGGTGAAGGTCTATTTTAGGAGAGGGAGGGTCAGAGAAGTTTTGGAATGGATTCTTTTTGCTGATAAAGGTATTTTGTGTTTGCTTTTGAAGGCTACGGTAGAATCTCTGGCTTTTTTTGGCAGTGGTCTTTGTTTTGTGTTTGTGGGTGTCATTTTGTTGGTGACATCTTGGCTGTCATTTTCTGGGGAGTTTTGGAGGAAGAGAAAGCATGTTTCTGTGTACATGTGTTTGGAAATGTTCCTTTTTAAGGCTCATTATCTGGGATTGTTTTGGGTCAAGTGACTAAAATTGGAGAGTCTCTGTGCAGTAGCTTTTAAGTCTGTATATTTGTGGTGCCCTTTCTACTTGGACAACAGGGGCTGCCAATGTATTATGCCCTTTCTTACCAACTTGAGGAGGATGTTCAATGTGTGTGACATTAGTATTGTGGTATGTGCATGCACACTGCTCCCCAGAACATTGTGAGATTATGTCTAGACTATTTGGGGGTTAGTCTTGCATTCCAAATAAAATTATTTACATGACTTTCATAGCTTTTGAGAGACTCTGAAATAACAAGTTATTCTTCAAAAGATGTCTCTAGAAAAGGATAAACATTTCCAGCTTAATGTGTAAAATAGAGAGAAGAAAGACTGTGAGAAGTCTAAGTTAGTGGGAACACTGGGCAACCAATTAGTCTGGGATGACACTCTATTGAGGAAAGGAGAGAGTTGAAGGTGGAAGGGGAAGAAGTGATACTAGGTAGTTCACATTTTCAGTATCTGTTTTTAGCTTCTGAGTTTATATACTCAAGACAGACAGAAATCCAGTCCCAACAGATTTGCAGGATTTAATGAGCAAAGAGCAGCAAAGGCAATACTGACGTAACAAGGATGACTTCTAATACATCGGACAGTTCTCTAATGGTTCAGGGCATTAACAGGATGAACATTAGTTAGCATCCTCATTCATTATCAAGATAAAATATCCACCCAGCACAATTTTCTGGAAAATAAATTATAATTTAGAGATGTTCCCTAACAGGAGACAGAACGAGTTGGGAATTGGTCCCTCAAGAAGACTGCAAGCCTTCCAGTTACTTGGTGAGAGGGGCTAAAGAACTGTAGAAGCTTGCCTGCTGCTTTGCAAATAAAACTTGCTTTTTAGTTCTCTTCATTCATGTGCTGGGGTTTCTTGATCCTGGTGATCCCTATACCAACTCCCTAGAAAGTCTCTGTGTCATACCTTCCTATTCCTTGCCTACTTAGTTGTCTACAAGGTGGAATGTAAGAAAGCAATGGGTCTTCCCCTTAATGCAGTCAGCATTTATATTTGGCAAGGTCAGCATATGAGAGGTCATGAAACCTCTGCTTGCTAGTTGAGTCATCAGATCTGCATGTTTACTGTCGCTGAGAACAAATGTAAATAAGTGAGCTCTGAGGTATAAGAGTAGCTTTGCACCTTGGGCAGAGGCAGTGGCTCTTGACTGCCCATAATTGAGCTGGGTAGCAGCAGTGGTGGCTGTTAATTTTGCACCTCCTCACTCCCCCCTAAGTTGGCCATTGATCCAGTCCCCCTCCTTAGTTACTTTTTCCTCAGTGCTATGGTGAGAGCCTGGGTAACCTACATTCAGGGACACTATTTCTTCCAGTCATGTCAGGAAATGTGACAAGAAGATCCATTTGAATGAACAGCCTCCTCCTGCGCTCACCTAGAAGCTACTCTGTGACTTGCAACATGGGTTGAATTGCAATTGGGTGCCATCTGAACTATGGACTGACTTGCTATTGGATCTCTTTGTATGGTATTGGACAACTCAGCTAAGAAAAAGAGGAGATGAATAGAATATGGGAAGCCAGGACAGATAGATGCCATGAGGCATTATCCTATTCAAAGCTAAATACCATTGCAGGTGTTCCGTAGTAGCAAATTTATTCCCTGCTGCATGATTGGATCATGTTATCTTTGCTTCTGCGTAACTGCCTTCTAACTGCTTGTTTAACAATTGTGACATTTTGCACCCCCTGCCAACTTTGATCAAATTCCGTGAATTTAAAACAATTTGTTTATACTTTTACAAGCTGATAGAACTGATGTTAAAATGTTGCATGTTGCAGGCTTTCAAACATGAATGATGGCCAGGGGGCTGCACGTAAAACTTGAAACATGACAATTTTTGCCTACTTTGATAAATGACTTCGTTTTTGTTTTAAACCTAGATAGTTTGGGAGTGTTTTCAAGGGACAGGTTGTATGGAAAATATCCCAATAAATATTTTGCGTTATTAAAGTATATCTTAGTTGATTTCTTGGACTCATAACAGCTATAGCTACTTTAAAAATGGCAGAAGAAAGATAGGAATTGCCTTAAAATCAATTGCTGCATGATGTACAAAGTACAGGACCAGAAACAAAACAGAGTTAGTTTGTTCTGCCACTTTTAAGATTGGATTTATTAACAAACTATTCGGCATACTAAAGGGCAGGAGACACAGAAGCATATTGGTTGAATGGAGGGAGCTACAAGGAGGTTCACAAGAGTGGCTCTAAAGCATATAAATGTGGTGGAAGGGTTCCATCTTTGACTCAATATGATGGGAAGATATATTTTTTGCTTCATTAGCTAGGGAAGGCGGTCCATCAATAAATGACATAAGACCTTTTCACAGGAATAAAACTGCTCTTATTGAAGTGAAAAGGCTTCAATGCCCATTAGAAATGCTCTAAAGTATCCATGCAGTCAGAGCAGGAGTCACTAGATAACACTTGCTTCAGGGTTGTTTTTTTGTTTGTTGTTGTTGTTGTTTTTTAAAATGACCAGATGTAATGAACTGGGCCTCTCCAGTACTAAGCAAAGTCATTTTCTGCCCTTGGTAACCTAGAGAGGCCAAGTGTGATCATCTGGGGTCCTATGTGGTTTAGGTAGATCCTGACCTGGCTCACTTTTCTCTTTGTATAGGGTAGCAGATTTATGTTTTTAAATCTGACTAAAGTTATACAGTCCAATGCAACCTTGCCCGTAACGTACATAGCCAATGTGCCTCTCTCCAACTTCTTTTTAGAAGATTGGTTAAACTTTCCATGCTCTTTCAGTGTTTGATCCTGTAGGGCAGTGATATAATGGGTATTACTAAGTGAGAATACTTAGGCTTCATTACCCAGAAACCCCTACATAGACATATTCTGCACTTAGAATGCCTTCACATAGCATGGAGACTAAGTTCACAATGTCACTTGGAGAATTTATCCATATGGGGACCTAGTGCAGAATAGCTACTGAGTTTTACATTTGTACTACTTTTCCAATAGCTTCCACCTGCAGACAAGATGGCTTGTTATAAGTAACACTTCCAAATATAACTGCTACTCTTTGACAGAATAAAGACAAGCTCTTAACAAACAGCAGAGTGAGTAAAATGAAAAACAGTACCAGTACTTCAAAGAAAAGAGGAAAATGCTTAAATTGCTGCCACCTGGAAAATACTCTTCCAAGAGAATTTCATTTCTTGTGAATTTAAGTCTAGCAGGGCTTTTCTCATGGCTATATTAACCTACTGTGACAGAGGTGTGGGATAACTGGGACATGTCAAGTCTGTGGTGAACCTCTGGAAAAAGCTCATAAGGCATTAAACCTACCTTTGATCAGTTCCTGACTGAGCAGATATTTCAGCCATTTTATTTTGTCTACTAGCAGACTAATTAAATCAAAGATCAAGAAGGCATGAGCAACTTCAGAAATGGCCTTTAGCAGATAAGACAGTCCCACCTCACTGCTCCTTTCAACTTTGGAATTACTTAGTAAATGGGTTCTTCAGTGGCAGGCCAGAAGTTGGCTGCTGTATCTGCAGACTCCTTTAAACTGGCTAACTGTGTTCAGGTATCTGGGGTCATCAGTTCAATGGAATGCAGTTAGATGAAGAGCTGAACCATCAAAAAACAGCAGGGTGGACAAACTGGAAGTTGGTGACAAGAATATTATGCAACAGGAGAGTATCAGTGAAGCTGAAGGGGAAAGCCTACAAGACATGTGCATCCAGCACTAATGTATGAAGCAGAGACATGGCCCCTGAAAAATTCACTGAAGGAGACTGCACGTGACAGAGATTAGATGCTCCGGTGGATGTGTGGAGTGACGAAGATGGATAAAGTGAAGTTACAACAGAGGATCAGTGAAGGTAGTGGAAGCATCTAAGAAAGTACAAGAGAGAAGACTGGAATAGTATGGGAATGTTCAAAGGAGTACAGAAGAATAGGTGGGAAAAGAAGTTACCAAAAATGGCACTACCAGGGAGAAGGGGAAGAGAAAGGCTGAAGATGAGATGGAGAGAGATAGCAGAGGGACATGAAAGAGAAGGATTTGGAAAAAAAAACATATGACCAAAGCCAATGGAGAGCCAGGATCCACCACAGTGACCCTGTTTAGATGTGACCAGTGAAGGAAGAAAAACTATGTTCAGGTGTTTTAAATATGTAAGCAAGACCATACTGGGTCAGACCACAGTTCCACCAAACTTGGTATCCTATATCTCTCAGTGGCAGAATGGATGCTAAGGGGAAAGAGGATTTAGACAATGTCTATCCAGACTGATCAGTTTTCTACTCTCTTTCCCTGCAGCCTTCAGTACTTAGAGGCCTAGGAAGCTCTAATCTGGAGGATACTATGCTAACTCTCCAAAATCCACTGATGAATCTGTCCTGCATGAATCTTTCCAATCCTCTTTTCAGTCTGGTTGTCAGCCTCTACATCATCTTGTGGCAGTGAATTCCACAAATTAATAATGCACTGTGTTTAAAAAAAAAAATCACTTTTTTTCTTCTCTCTTGTACTCTCCCTGTATGTCCCCTAGTTCTAGTATTGAGAGAGATCTTTAATAATACATTATTTATTTTCCCTATGCCATTCATTATTTTATGGTCATCAAATCCTCCCTCAGTCATCTTTTCTCTAAACTGAAAAGTCCTGGGTTATCTCTCTGTGTACAGAAGCTTCTCCATACTCCTAATTATTCTCATTGCCTTTATCTGTACCTTTTCTATTAATCCTTTTGGGTGCTGGGGGGTAGGTGGGGAAGGAAGCAAGGGGGAAAGGACCAGGACTGCTTTTTTCAATTTCTGCTTTTTCAGTGATTGCTTATGACAGCAGGAAAAGGGGCCTACGGTGATTTTTTTTTTTTATGACTGCAGACATGACTTTCCATAATATTTGTTAAAACGGATTATCTAGCTTTCTGATTAGTTAGGGACTTCTGTAGGTAACTAACAATAGGTGATTTCGAAGTGTGTGATCAGTAGCAGGTCCCATGCAGCAATTTTAATGATTTTCTCAGGCCAGCACACTTATTCACTCAGTAGTTCTGGTTTGGTTCATACTAGGTGTGAACAAAATGGCAGATATGGCCTGTGGCTGGACTCCATTTCCCAGCAGTGCTGCTGCTGCTGGACCCAGCTTTGCTGCCCAAGCACCCCAGCTCATCTGCCCCACACCCACCACTGGGGATGGGACCTACATAGGCAGGGGCCACAAATAGGCATGACAAGGGTTGGCAGGGCTGGGGAGACCCCAGGATCTTGAGGCGGTGACAGCACGGGGCTGGAGCAGAGCTGCGATCCACTCCCTACACACCCCTGCCTGCACCACCTGTGCTTATCGCAGGAGTGTGTGGGCAGCAGAGCTCTGCCTTGGCTCCATGTTGTCACCACCTCAAGAACCTGAGTTATCCTTAGCCCCACCTGCCCAATGTGCTTCTGGCTGTGTGACTTGCCTGCAGGGGTCCTGCCCCTGACGGTGAGTGTGAAGCGGATGGGTCAGCATCCCCAGGGAGCAGGGCTGGGTCCAGCAGTGGCAGGGCTGCCAGGAAATGAAGTCCATCACAGGCTAGACCCAGCCCACGGGCCGTATTTTGCCCACCCCTTGTTTATACTCTACAAACAGCACTAAAGATTAGTTTTTCAAGCTAATATAATTTATAAGTAAAAATATGTGTTTATACAAGAGGTTCATCAATTACCTTGTTACTGGAGTACCTCAGGATCTGTGAGGTAGAGCAATTTCATCTGTATGTATGGAAAATTAGTCACGGAGAGACTGAACAACTTACCCAAGTCAAACAGGAGATATGCAGAAGAGCAGGGACTCACACTCACATTTCCTGAGTCCCTTGGCAACACCCCAGTGGAGGGATGGTCTTTCTTCCTTCAATAAGAAACTCAGAAATAACCTATACTTTTCCTACTAAAAAATAACTTTCTGTGCCTTTGGGCCTTGCCCTCCCATTGCCCCTTTTCAGAGTATCTTCAATACTACCATCTGTTTTGTGACTAAAGGACTAAATTCATATCGTTACAGTGAAAAATGGTTTATTCAGACAGGCCGTGGTATATCAACTTTTGTTTAAAAATTTATTTTTGAATGTTAGACTCAACTTTATAATCTTACAAAGACTCTGACTGCCCAGATCACATGCTTGAACAAATAAACGCTAGCAATGAGTACAAAGTGAATGCAATAAGCAATCTTGTCTTCTACATATCTAAATACAAATGGAGACCATCCTTGCCAGGCTTCCAGAGTGTGTGTTACTTTCTGAAAAGCAGGTGACAATGGTATGAAACATAGCTGGGTGGGGTGCTTCCCCATTCAGTATACCAGAATCAAGTTGTCTTTTTCAGAGTAGCAGGTCAATCTGCCACATTTTGTACAGCCAAGTTCTCCATATTATCCAAAATGTTTTATCCTTCATGGGGACTAGTGCAGGGGCAGGCAATTATTTTGGGCAGATTAATATTAATTTTCTAAATTTTTTAGGGGCCCTATGGGCCAGATAGAATGGTTTGGAGGGCCACATCCGGCCGGCATTTTGCCCAGCCCTGGACTCATGACTAGCCAAATGACAGGGCGCAAAATGCCTATGAACCCCTGAGAACTCAAACAAACGAGTTTTCTAGTAATATGCAAGCTGCAACCAACACAGTGCATACATTTACAGATGGTCAGAAAATACAGATTGTTGCCTTTGCCTGGTTTTATTCTTCAAGAACTGTTTTCCCCTTTGCTTTTTTTAACCATGTAGGAATGCTAGAATAGCTGACTGACAGCTAAATCCACTTTAATATACATTTGTAAAAGCCCATCTTGACTTGTATCTAGGGTAGCTATATTAACTGTTATAAAGCCACCTTTTCATGGCAGCATGTACAACAGAACCATACATACTAAAATTAACTGGAAAACAGAAGCTTCTATCACCCTGTCCCACTGTGTAACGGTAGACTTTGCAGGAAGTATTTGGGGAAAAAAAATATAGCTTTCTTGCAGAGCAAAGGAAAACCCCATGGGGACTGTTACACAACTTAACCACATCTGTGAATTTCTGGAAAAGACTATCATTTAAGTTCAGACATAAAAGCAAGTAGCTTATGCTTCAAAAAAGCATAGTTTGAAATCATAATTCATCCGAACAGGGCAGTAAAAGCAACATTTTGACCTGAACTTGTGAGTTTGCAGGTGTCCAGATGTAAGATAATAGGATCCCTTTCTTGTTTAAAAGAAAAAAAAAACAAAAAATGGACACAGGTGACTGGTGCCTCCTGAGTCTGGGGTGCCACCATATGTGGGTTGGCCTGGGGGCATGCCAAAAGTCCCATAATCCACTCCTATACTTCTGTGCCGCAGCTTAGTGGCCTGCCCCCACCCCGCTCAATATGTCACCAGCCTATATGGCAAAAAAACACCCCGTCCTGAGTAGTCCCATGTGGGGGGCCAATCCAGGGGGGAGGCACATCCCTTCCCCCAGTAGTCGCCTATGAATGGACATCTTGTAGGCAGTTTGGCTTATGCCTAGAAGCAAAATGAAAGCTACGTTGCTTATCCTTCTTGTTAGCCTGTCTAAAAGGCCACTTGTATTTTCAATCCTTTGCTATGAATGCTACCTGTAACAAAGGTGTAGGTTGTAGCCATGTTGGTTTCAACTAATTTCAATCTTCCTCACTTATTTGGAGCAAGTTCCCCTCTTGCATGCTTAGGGTAAGGCTTAAAAGGTGGTCCTTTTGAGCCACCAAGCTGTTAAGAAAAAACTCTATTGATCAGTCCTAGGAAAGAAAATGCAATTAGCAGCGGTATCTTGGCATAAATGAATTAACAAAACCAGTGCTAGCCCAAGACAGTGCATTATCCCACCAAGCTGAAACAAACATGTGCAATAGCAAATTATATTTGGGAAGGCTTAGACATCCAAATTTGGAGGAACGATTGCTGGTATTTTTGACGTCCTCATCCAGTCATTGACAGCAAATGGACAGCACTCCTATGAACATATCAAGCCTCACTAGCTTTATTGGGGCTCAAAGTTTCAGTTTACTCCTCAGTAATAATAAACAGGCAGGCTGACTGCCACACTTTCATTTCACTTGTCATCAGATTGCACAAATATACTTTTAATAACAGAAAACTAGCTCTAAAAAACCAAATGGGTTATTTCCATAGAAGTGCATCTTCCTAGGAGCCAATTGCACATTGTTTCAAAATGCTGCTTCCCCCTAATTAAATGATATCTACTTCAATACTAATTACAGCTACAGAAATAAAATGAATATGCTATTCCATAAGCGTTGCTGCTGAACTTCCTTTGAACATTTGAAGAAAAAAGGGCAAAAGGAAAATGCAGAGAAACAACATGTGTAAAGCCCAGAGGAAGGAAAAGCACAATGTATAACCTGTTTGTTACTGCATCCACTCTCAGTGGAGGACATGTGGCACTGGCTGAGACAGTGAGGGAAAATCTTTTTGGCAGGTATGCCGCAAAATAACCCTATATCCTCCCCAGGTGCTATTCCAGTTCCTTTCCCATCTCATTTGCTGCTCTGCTTTCCGCTGCCTGCCCGATCAACTGTTGTGCTGGTTGTTCCCTGATCTGCTGCATAAAGACAGAAGCTGCCTGTGCCACAGGTTGGCCTCATCTGAGCTTAAAGATGCTTAGTATCTCACAGGGAGCAGTTCCATAGGAGATGAGAGAAAAGGTAGTCATACTGTCTGCCTCTACAGAATACTCTTCCTCCATTCAAAGTCTTTCTAATACAGTACAGTAGACTACCTACCTACCTACTACCTCTCTAAGGTCTCTCTCCAAAGAATTCATAGGAACACATTATTATTGAAACCCTCCCATGTTTAAGGTTTTGTTCGGTATCTTGCAACTGTTGTTTTCCTGCAGAATAAGAACTGTGATCCAAGTTGGTTACTACTACTTGTGTAGCATCATGTTGTAAGCTCTTTCCTTAACACCTGCGTGAGCTATCTGCTCTACCCAGAACTGTCCAGAAAAGGTCTCTCTCACCCCATACACACGCAGGTTTGAGAGAAATTATCAAGAAGTTTAGGAGCTTCAGTAACTTGCCCACTCAAGGACTCTGGAAACCATTTCTTGCTTATGCATCGATCAGTTCTAGCTCAGCTTTTCCTTCAGACTGACTGATAAATAAGCACTATGCTCTGCTCCTTTTGTCACTGTAGGAAAACAAACTGCAACAAGCTAGTCTTAGTTGCAGCACTTATAGTCACACACATTTCACAGGACAGTGGTGGCATCAGAATCTTACACTAGGTTACCAGCTTGTCAACTTAATGGTAAGTTCAAGTACAGGGATTGAAACAGAAAGGCAGGAAATTTAAATGGAGCAAAGGAAATGCTTTTTTTGCTTTTTTTTTTTTTTTTTAAAGAGTGCATAACAAACCCGTGGAATGTCTTGCTTTATGAGAGCAGTTGAAGACATGAGTTCAACACTGTCTGAGAGATGATTTGCTACTTACGAATGAAAACATCCATAGTTATATTGAACAGAATCAGATAAGAAAATGTTTTTGAAGAGAGAAGTCTCCATGCTTCAAGGTGTAAGTCGGCCTCAAAGAATCTGCATCCAGGGACATATTAGACTTTAAGTAGCCATTGTACAATTTTTTGCACTAACTGTGCAGCAACTATTTTTGATCACTGATAGGATACTGAATATAACTCTCCACTCTTCTGATGTGAGGAGACAATTCATACTACATTATCCTTTCTTGTGTCATTCAGATGTCAGGCTGTAGAGTGATTAGGTAAAGGAAGTCCTCCATTCCCAAGAGGCTTGTTTAGCATTAGTTACAGTTGATACTGTACATAGTCAGCATATGTTTATCAAGTTCTACATGACCGTGACTCTAAACTCTATGGTAGCGTTACCAGCAGTCTGTGGTACACCATTAAGTTCAATGATAGATTGTCATTTCTACAATAATACAAAATAACCTGTAAAACCAATATGTAACACCGTATATGCATGAATATAAAAATAAAACCACACCATCAATATGCGACTTTAATAATCCACATCCACAGTAGCAAAGGTAGATGACTTCAACGATCTTCAGTATTGAGTAGCTGGTTCTCATTTTCATACCCATCGGGCAGGTATGCTTTCCTTAGCTGGTCTGATTTAGGTATAGAACCACCATTCTTTACGTGACGAGACAGGAAGGCTCGCACTGAAGGATGATCAGCTTTTTCGAGTGGGATGTTGGCTTCCAGGCACATTTTCACAAAGTCCTGGATGACGCTGGTTTTCTCTGTCTGAGAAGTACTGTTGCACTGGAGAGAAGCAGTCAGAGTCCTCTGTTTCTTCCTTGTATTCTGCTCTTCAAACTCTGCCTTTCGCTTTGTATGTGTTTTGGACTTGAGGTGGTCGTTGATCGCTGACTTGCGTACATGATTCAAAACCACATTGCAGGAAGTGCAGAACAGTTTCCCTCCCTCTTCATGCAAGTCACTGCCAAATTCTGTTACACGATCCTGAGGAGTCACGTATAAAGCAGTCTTAGATCGGTTACGGGAAGGCGTAGTTTTCACTCCAAATCGCTCCATTGTTGTCTTTGATACACTTCTTTGAAAACAAAAGGAACAGATGATACATCACATTTATGTAGGTCAGTTTTGTACCCTATACTCCACAGGCCTACATGTCAAATACATATTATTTGATTTTTTTTTTTTTTTTTTTTTTGGAAAATACTGGCCATGTTTCATAAGTAAACATACAGAAAATAATTAATTGAAGAGGTTGAAACAGACTTAACTGAATTTGGACCTCTTGTTAATGGCTGCAACTTATTCCTAACTCTGATGTTTGGCATCTTGAAGTAATCTGGGAAAGCCCATGTTTACTCCTGTTTTCAGGCTGCTAATAACCTTGACCAAATTATGATAGAGGCAGAAACAAACAGGCTTCAATTTTCAGTGTTTACATAACTCTCTGACTTTAAAAATGCAGATTACCTTTTTAAATATAGACCAATCTCCAGGAAATAGGGGGAAAAAATGAAAGACTTACAGTCTGTGCTTAGAGTGAAAACATTTCTGTGGAGGCAGAAATTACTCCAGAAGTTGGGTAAAATGTTAAAAAATGTCTACAGCTGCAAAACTGCAGAGACTACAAGGCTCAAAGTTAATTGCTGATCAGTGGAAGTTAGATGAAATGAAAGCTCCTTTTAAGAAACTTTTTAAAGTTTTACTCTATCTGCAAAAGGTTTTAGTAGAGCAAAAACTAGTTTGCAATTTGCTGTGGCTTTCTGTTTATCTCCTGAGACTCAGTAACCCTTATGCCACAAAAACTATACTTGTGTAAAAGCCACTGAGAAACACCGCCAATGAGACGGCTTGAATCTTTTCAGATTTGATTTGGAACCATCCCTCCATCTTGTCTGCTCAGGCCTGAAAATAACAGTTTTCAAGCCTTAGTTGAATCATAAGCAAGTACTAGAATAAAAGCCACCTGATCTTCCAGTTAGGCAGGGGTGCAGTTTTGGTCAACAGCCAACCTGCAAACATCTAATTAAAAAAAAAAAAGCAACCCCCTACCATTTTTATAATATAGATGTTGACAATCTTTTACAACCTTTCAAAGCAAACTAGATTACAGAAGTGGGCAACAAGCCAAATAACTGTACTATAATTAAACTTGAACTGACATTTTTGTGAGAGACTAATAGGCCTGAGGAAGTTGAGCTTTGGTTCAATTTAATTGTTCATTATCTTATGCAGGTCTCTCTTGCATCTTGATATAAATCCTGCCTCTAAGGTCACGTTGATGAAAGGAAAACAATTCTTTACTAGTTAAACCAATGAGCAGGTAGGGCCCTAGTTCTGTTAGTAAAGGGGCAATGGATGATTCAAAGGCTTGCCAAGACTTACTTTGAAAAAAAGTTCAGATGACATGAGAGATCGTGTGGGTAGAGAACGGTTGTTTAATTGTAGCTATGAATATGTCAGGGCCTTAAGAACTTGGTATCACCAGCATCTTCAAACAGCTACCCTGGAGGAGATGCCTAGCCTGCTTGGTTAAGGTCTGCGTTCTATATATCCAGTTGTTGTTGTTGTTGTTTTTTTAAAGCACACAAAGCCTGCAGTTGCAACAGATGTTGTAAGAGAGTGTTCTGGAAATCTCAATTGGGAGCAAAGCTTGCTGAACCACATTATTGCCTCTGAATACTTCAGGGAAGAGCCACCGGGCAGAACAAGCTGCAATTCCAACTTCAGAGGTTAAGGAAAATGCAGAAGACCACATGCTCAGGAACTACACAAAGGAGACAAAGACCACTACAGCCTATGCCAGCTGAAGTGCTCAGATGACCCTGAGCATCAGTTGGAGACTATATCCCCAGATGTTTTGTACCATAATCTGAACTTTAAAGACAAGGCAAGCTGAAGACTTTCTTTTGCTTTCAGTTTTATTTTTCTTTCTTTTTTTATTTGTCATGAGATACAAATATCCTCTTATCACTATATTTCTCCATAGCTTCTTTTTGAAGGAAGTGTGTGCACGTTCATACATTTAAGCACGTGTCACCAGAATGAAAGCACTGGTACTTATTCTTGAACTCAAATTCTGAATGAATCCCTTTTAAATCAATTTTTGAGAGCTGCGTAGCTTGTCAGTTGGATGACTCAAAGGGGAAGTGAGAGTTGTTGAGCGCTACTGTGTCAGAAGCAGAAAGATCAGAGAGAGGAAGGAGGGAAGGCTAACTTCTAAACAAAAGCATTCACCTGTTCAGTGGATTACCTTGCCATGAGCAGTATCCTGGAACTAGGACTCAGGGTGAAACAGATGGATACCTCCTTATGGCTGCAAGCTTCGGATTTGACTTGACCATTTTCTGTATTCATTTCATAATGCGATCGCAAGCCAAATCGATCTGACGACTTGCTCAGTGCCTCTATTCAAAAATCCTACGAACTCTTGGCTTGTTCCAGTTGGGCCGAGATTTTTCATGAGATGGGTGGAAATGGAACAAGTCGACCTCAGCCAAAAGGTTGGCTAGGTCCAAGCTTGCCGGGTCACGATTGTTTTGTTTTCTTTTGTTTTTTTTTAACACAACAGCTTGCGCGTACGGAGCGGCCTTTCTGCTTGGGCTCAGAACTCGCAAAGGTAAGGTGCTGGAGGTGTTTTAAAGCCACCTCACCCTCTGCAGGAATGGCCACCTCTGGTCTTCGCCTCGGCCGCTTTGTCTCTCTGGAAGTTATGCACACAGACAAGAAACCAGGTTTTATTTAGGCGCTGTGGCCACATCGGGCCAGCGCTCAGCCCAGCAGCCATGCCTTCGGCCTTCTCCGGACCCTTTTTGAAGAATAACAAATTTAAAAAACAACACCCCCAACCCTCCCCAAATCCAACCAGCGGTGGTTTCCCTTCCTGGAGGGGCTGGGGGGAGGAAGGGCCCCTTCCTGTCATGGGTAGACTTGCAGCGCCAGGTCCACTTTCATGGGGCCTGTTTGCAGGCCCAAGCCCCCACTGCCTGAGGTAGGGCCACACCCATCCCCGACCGACCGTTGGGGCCCGCGGGCGCGGGCGGGGCCAAGACTGGGAGGGGCTCAGAGGGGGCGGGGCGACCGCGGAGGGCGCCCAAGGCAGCAGCGCGGGGTGGAAGGTGGGGTCCCCCCAGGGGAATGCCTCGCTCCTCCCGACCACGCCCCGCACCCGAGGGGGAGGGGAGCCGTCCCGCCGCCTTCCCCAGGCCGCACCCTTCTCCTTACCGCTCCGGGGCGGGCGCGCCCAGGCCCGCGCTGCCCGCAGCCCGCCAGACAGCCTCCCCCTGCCACCCGCCCAGCCCGGCGGCCGCGGTAGGCGGGACCGAGCGCCCTAGCAACAGCGCCGCCAATCAGAGCGTAGCCGCTGCTGCGCGAGCGCACAGGTCCTCTCAGCCTAGAGGAATAGAGGGAGACGGAAGCTCACCCAATGACGAAGGGGAGGAGCCGGCGTGATGGAGGAGCCCGCTGCCCAATGGGTATTCGAGATGGGAAGGGAACGCTACGGGGGAGCAACCAATCCACAAAAGGGCGGGGGGGCAGGGTGAGCGGGTTTTGATGGACTCTCGGCCACACCAATCGCAAGGCGGGTTCAAAGTAATGAAGAGAGTTTGCGCCCAATCGCGCGTGGCGGAATCAAGGGTGGAGCGCAAGGGGGGCGGGCTCGGACAGTGACAGGCGCGGGGCCGGGCCAACCCGCGCGCGGCCGGGGGGCCTGGCCGGATGTGACGTTATGGATGCGGGGGGCGGGCC
>NW_017728906.1:1512886-1524837 GCF_001723895.1 Crocodylus porosus | reverse complement strand
CCCCTTCTTCCCCTTCTCTGCGGCCGGACTGGGCCCCTCTCCGTGTGCCTCGGGTGGAGGGTGCCAAGGGCGGGGCTGGGGGGCTCTTCTCCCCTCCCGCTTGGGCACCACGTGCGCCGCTGTTTTGTGCCCCCCCCTCTCCCCGGCCTGGGCTGGGGCAGGACTGGGGGGGCTAGCCTCGGCCTTGCCGACAGCAGGTCAGTGTGGCCCAGTTGCTGGGCACCAAAGGCAGGACTAATGGGCATCAGCTGTCTTGCCTAGCTGAAACCCCCGTGGGCCCCAGGACCACACGGCCCTCTGAGGAGACATGGCAGTGGATCTAACAGCGGGATCAGTTCCTCTCCCTGAGAGCAGCAGAAAGAGGCAGGCAGATGGGATAGCCGGGGTGGGGTTGGAAATGGTGCCTGGCTCTTTCTGAGCTGCAGGGAGTGAATGCCTGTGCCTCTGTTTGAATCTCTTGCCTAATGCAGCTTGCTCTGTTGGCCATGGGGAGCTGGCAGCTGTATGCTCATCCCAGCACCCCCACTGCAAGGGGTAGGGGAGGTGGTCTGGTTTCTCTTCAGCTCATGTAAATCTTTTGTCTTTTACTAAAGACTTCCATGGAGAGGAGCATTGACAAGTTGGCAACTAATTTTT
This sequence comes from Crocodylus porosus, assembly GCF_001723895.1. Lineage (NCBI taxonomy): Eukaryota > Metazoa > Chordata > Crocodylia > Crocodylidae > Crocodylus > Crocodylus porosus. Next base: position 1,524,201 of record NW_017728906.1, on the reverse strand, counting down.
GGTTGAGCTGTGGTGGTGCTGGAGGATATGTCCTAGGTGTCTAAGGTGGTCTGTTTCTTTTGCTTGCAGGAGTGTGCAAAGTTGTCAGTAGTCGAGGTGAATGTGAGAGTTAGTGCCAAAATGATTCATTTTCATTCCATCTCAGTGTTTTGATGTTGGCCACATGAGGGTACATGCTTGCTCCAGGTGTGTTTGTTCAAGGTGTAGCTGCTGGAGTCCTGAAATCTGAAGTGCTGTCTACTCAACGGGTTCCTCTGCCAGTGTGCCTGCTACGTATGTGTAAGCCCTGGGCATAGATGTGTTGCCTGGGGCAAAAGTGGGCCTTGAGGCTGTGTCGCTTAACATGGTTAGAAACGTAAATAAGCTGTATAGATGCAAGCCTTTTATTATGCCATTCGGAGCTTGTCCTGATGCATCTACCCTAGCATAAATATCCAGCAAATTCTCCAGCTCGTGCAGCGAAAGTGGTGGATAGCAGTGGTGATGTATATACTGTTTTCTCAAACCTGCCTTCTCTGATGCCCAATGACTAAGAATTTTCTGTATAAATTTTACAGGTTTTTTTCTTGTCTTAAAACTGCATAAAAATACTCCTTTTCTACTTTTACTTTCGTAGTTGGTGATCTGTTTACCCATTCTGGTTTTTCTAATTCTCTGAACAGTATCTTCTTTTCACTTGGCTCTTCTTACAGCTAACTGCTGTGCGCACCTTTCTATCCTAGCACTGAAGACATCAGATTAGGTCCTTGTGTTTAATCAAGAACAATATGCTGCTCTATTATAACGTTTCTGCAGTGTTTGTTTTTATATCCATGGCTGTGTTCCTGCTCCTTTCTCTAAGGCAAGACAGCAATGGTAGTGGTAACTGTATAGAAAAGATGCTTTAGATTTTGAACTGCCTCGGGAAACTGTTTTTACATTCACTTGGGAAGTTTAGAATAATTGGGTTGTAAGTTAATGGTTGGTGGTGCAAGTTAATGTCAACTAAAGATAATATTCTTGTTGATTGCACAAGGATCAAGCTACACAATTCAAGGAATGCATATACAGCCTTCTTTATAGCTGGAACTTGTTAGAAAGATACTTTGTATCCTTCCAAAAGGAAGATTTATTGTTTTGAGGTGTTCCACATTGCACTGGAAATTTCTGGTCAAAAGAATAGCTGAAGTAACAATTGTGACAAATGCTTCTGATGTATATTATGTATCAAATGGTTTTTCCAAAGATGATTGTACTTTGTGATTTTAACAGGGTAAAAAAAAGATCACTATGGTCTGTATACAGTCTGCCTAAAATCCACACAAAGATTGACTCATTAAATGTGCATCAGTTCTTGCTTACAGCTAAAATGTTATGGGGAGAGTAGTGTTCAAAATCTCTTAGCCTATCATTTAGAATAGACCTGGGGAGTTTGGGAGAAGATTAAACAAAGCGTCTTTGGAGGTGTGATTGAAGCAAAGGGGATCAAAGGTTGAAAAAGCAAGTAACAGTTTTGCACTAATTCTCTGGCATGGTGATACTGCTTTTTTTTTTTTTTTTTTTTTTTGAGCAGATTTCAGCCCATTTCAGCTGCTTTTTTTTGGTCACTTACTAGAATGAGAGCTGAATTAAATATTTTATACCAACCTCTAGACATTAGCTTGTCAATATACTCTGCTGTTGGAGCCCCAGTAAAGTTTCTGAAGCTCTGCAGGAGTGCAGGGGTGGGTATTCAGGGAGAAGGGGGGACTTGGAGGTAGGAAAGAAAACAGTCGGGCATTTGCTGCTGAAAGGATAACTGGGCTTCTGGTGAGAATGTACCCACAAATTTTAAAAGAAGTGTAAAACATTAGGAAAATCTATTCAAGAAAGAGTGTGTGTGCAGCTTGTTCTTGCTAATTTCTCTTAATCTGCTATTCTTGATGTTCTTGGTTCAAGTTCCCACACAGTTTTTTGAAGGTAAAAATAAATTTAATCATACTTCAGTAGTAATAAGTCATCCAGCATGGGTATTAAACAATTTATTATTTTTCTTGCAAAGTTTGAAAGGCCTTTTGCCATTTGATGTATCCAGGGTTTTGGACAGTAGCTGTGGTGTGACCTATTGCAGTATTTCTCCTGTGTCTGTTAATTTTGTTTTGCAGCAAATAGACCTCTACCATCCTGTGTATCTTTACTTGTTTTCCTTCCAGTTACCAAATTAGAGTACAAAGCAGTGCAGACTCATCCAGCTAAGAAGAATTTACTTATATTTAGTAATGTCACAAATTGTCTTGTAAATGTTAGCGATTTATAGGTGTTTATCTATTTGGTTGCAAATCAAAATCTGGTGCTGCTTTCAGTTTTATTGTTTGTTGTGAGAACTTCACTGTCAAAAGGTATCTTGCATCACTAAATCTAGACCAGGGATTCTCCTGTCTTCCTAGATTCAAGGTACCCTTCCATAACACTTCTGAATTGAGTGGCATTCCATTTAAAAAACTATTGTATTTATTCCAGTGCATGGCTCCTGAAAGAGGGGCCAGGAAGTGGGAGTGTGTCAGCAGCCAGGCAGGGAAGAGGCTGAGCCTGGATTTACCAGTTTATCTCCACTTAGCCTGGGTCACCCTTCAAAGGATCTTGGGGGGCTGTGGTTGAGAATCCCTGATATAGACTCTCATACTAAAAGCAGGATGCACGTGACCAGCTCTGTGAAATAACCATTCTTAACACTTAAATAGTGAGCACCTTTTACCTGTGCATTTCAAAGGGTTTTACCTGTTATTTGTATGTAGGACTTGAGCTCATTCATGTGTTTGTTTCTAGCTACTTGCTTTTATATTGTTTTTGGTGGTAGTAGTTACTTGGAGGGTCCTACCTGAGTTAAAAGACTGTAAGCTATGGCCTAGTCTACATCACAGAGCTTTGCTGAAAGACCTCTCCTTCAGCTGGCAGAAGTACAGTTGCATCCACACCCAAAGCTGCTTTTCAGCAAGAACCCTCCAGTCCAGTGTAAGGCTTCTGCTGTCAGATGGCAGAAGGCACATGTTGACTCATGCCCATTCTGCTGGCTACCATGATCCTTTCAGCACCTGGTGCCATCCTAGGCTGCAGCTTTTATTGTGGTAGTACAGCAGCTGAATTGAGTGATATGGAGCTAGAGCTGCTAGAAGTTCATGTGGCAGCTGCTGTCTAATAGCCAGGTAAGTAAATATAGAGACTTTTGACTTCGGAGAGATGTTACGGTTAGGGTGGCTCCTCAGCAGCGGTTCTCAAATGTGATCTGCAGATTTTTCCTCATGTGCATTTAGAATCATTTCAGTGTAGAAATTTGATAAGGATGCCTAATAGTCTGTGAGAAATCTTAAAAGTTGATGGTTGGCCCTTCTGTTGGAGAAAGCTATGAAGGCTTTCTTAAGAGCGTTTCTGGGGTGTGCCGTGATAAAAGGAAGTACTGCCAGAATTAAAGATTGCTTTCAGAACAATTAATAGTTGACTGTGGAAGTTCATAAGAAGGAAAATACCTTGTCAAGTCACTGAGTTGGGGCAACAACAATTTGCTTGACTACCTTGAGAGAACATTTTCAGTGTGATCAGATGTATTACTTCTGAATACTTAGTAATATTTTGATGTTGCTCAGTGCTGATGTTCCTTGCTTTTTTTAAAGTCACTAAGTGTTTATAACTTGAAGTATGTTGTTGTTATTGCTAAGAGATGTGTGGAAAACGCTTTTAATCAAGTCACTTAATAAAAGAAATCCTGAACTCTTACAGTATGTATAGCTGCTTGTATGGTTATCACATACAAGTCCTAGATATCAGATGTTGTATTTAAATACCAACCCAACATAGCTATATAAAGGTACCAGATTTTATTTTAAATGTTGCACCAAACTTGTTGAAAAAATATGTAGTAGGTGGTACTGATCTTAAATAGTAAAGGTATGTTGTGAGGACTAAGCAGTATCTCTTGTTCTCTTGCTGGGGTAAGGCATTGTTCTACAGTAAGTGAAGTTAGGGCACCATTAGTAGGACAACTTTTTTTCAAGGATGTCAGTACTTCGGTTACAGTTTGCCATTTTCAATATATAGTTTGGCCATGAAAACTTACTTGCTGAAGTTTTGCAAGCCATATGTTAGTGAAGGAAACAATTTATTTATTTATTTATTTTTGGAAGTAATTTGTTAAATATTAAGATACTTTTAGGGGAGGGGAAAAAAAAACCTGTGCTACCTTTTAGGATTTTTTTCTAAAGTAGGAATAACAAATTGTGCTACCTTTAGGATTTTTCATGGAAAACAAAATGTAAACCCAAAGAACAAAATGACGAAGATGTAGCATGGGTTAACCGTTGCTTTCATCTGTTTTGATTTGTCTCAGTTTCATAAGAGAGAGAGATGCAAAAACATTAAATTAAGGGAGACAAATGGTTCTGAACTCTTGAACTGTTTTATTTTGTTAAATAATCTCTACCTTTACATTACTGTGCCTAGTCAAAAAAAAGAAGAAAGAAATTAGTGCAGTTCAACATAATCGGGGTAAGAGATTGTTAACCATTGGTATTCATTTTCATACTTTTTGGGGGCCATTCAGGAACCCATATTTTAAAATAATTTCAAAATTGTGCATTGCAATTTAGACAAACGCTTCTCAAGTAATAGTACTACTCAATCTCTCTGCAGTGCTCTGAAGTTTTTTTTTTCCTTTACCCAATAAAAATATATTTGAGTCATTTTCTAATTCCTTAGAGCCATTTTGGCAAAGAAACAACAGATGTTGCAAAAACAACCAAAATTCTGAAGGTAAATTAGGATTTACTTTTTGAAGGCCAGGTTCTTGTCCTGTTCCAATTGTGGATCTCATAAAATCAATTCTGTGACTTGGGTTTTTGGTTGTAGTTGTGTTGGTCTAAGGACATAGGCAGGCAGGGGTTTTTGGTTAGGTGTGATTATGTTTTATTAGACCAACGGAGTAGTTGGAAAAGTTCTTAGCAAGCTCTTGGGTGCAATCACCCTTCTTCAGGCATAGTGAGACAGCAAAGACTATGCCTGAAGAAAGGTGACTGCACCTGAAAGCTTGCTAAGAACTTTTTTCCAACTACTCTGTTTGAGCAAATGTGATCTCTTTTATTAGACAAAGAATCTTGCCGTTTTGTGACTCAGAAATTACAGGCATGCTTAAATTATTTGTGAAAGGCTCTAATACTGCTAGCTGCAAAACTCTTAAAACTCTTTGAGAGTTGATTGTTGTAAGGGAATTCTAAGAAATGCTGTTTTTAATTGCATTTTAGAAAATTTTATTGTCATAACTTGGTGCTAATTTGATTGTATTTTTTAAAGAACGCTTGGAAGTTCCTATCAGAAAATGCTTTATGATGAGATGTCATTGTGTAACTGTCACTTCTTGTTTTGGTGTAAATTACCTGCCTTGTTTCAGTGAATGGAAGATGGGGCGGGATGCCCACCGACTTGTCTCTAAATAGGGGATAGGTGATGGAAATCTTTTCCTTATGTACCTGGAAGGTCTGTCATAGTAGTTTATGTAATAGTCCCACAGTCTCTTTACTCTGACACTTGTTTTTTGTGAACCTTGGAAACCCTTGGTAATGTAAAAAAAAAATAAATTGAACAGTCCACTACTCTGCTTGTATGTAGACCATTAGGTGCATAGTTGGCTTAACTGTATAACACAGTGCCAGTCTCAATCTGTTGTGTATGGATCATATTGTTACTAATTTGCAATCGTCTGTGCATTTAAGTGCACAAACTATACAAGTGCTTGGGTCTTGCAGACCCATTGTCGTCTTTGTAACTTAATTGCACTCTGGCTAACTGCATGGCTACAAAACTGCCAATCACTAACTAATTGTACTCAGTTTACTTGTACCAGGAAGGGTAAAGGAAGACAACTGTTAAAAGGCTGCTCATAAGTTTTAAAAATGAAGCAAGCTAGTTGGTTTTGGGGTTCTGAATACCACAGCTTAGGTAGCCTGGTTTGCTTAACCTCTGTTATGGACAGTGCTGCCAGTGTTGTGTTTTTAGCCCTGAAACTGAATGGATCTGCTTTCTAAATTTTTTTTCAAGGCTCATTATGGTCACTATCAGGCTTCTTATTAGAAGTCTTGAAAGTGAAAGGAATTGGTGCGTTCTAAGGCTGTGAATATCCCGAGAGGCTGAGAGTTTGATCTTGTGGCTGCCTATAAATTCATCAGGGGAGGGCAGCAGGGAATAGGAGATGCTGTATTTAGTAAAGCACCACCCCGAGTAACTAGGAACGATGGCCACAAATTGATGGAGAACATCTGATTTTCATTGGACATTAGAAGTAACTTACTTACAGTAAGGGTTGCCAGAATCTGGAATGGGCTTCCAAGGGAGGTGGTGCTCTCCCCTACCCTGGGGGGTCTTCGTGAAGAGACGGGACAAGCACCTGGCTGGGGCTGTGTGACCCCAGTGCTCTCTCCTGCCAGGGCAGGGGGTTGGATTTAATGATCTACTAAGGTGCCTTCTGACCCTAACATGTATTAATCTATGAATCGCAACACTGACAGCTGACAGCACTTTAAATGATGGTGGTTAGAGGTACTACTCTCTGCTGTGTTGTTAGTAACTCAGTTGACTAGCTCCTGACATATTTTTCATGTTCCTAATCAGTTCCAGGGCTATTAAGAACCTGGGAAATATTCTGTTTCAGGGCTGCTTACACCACAATATTGACAACATTTTACAAAATGTGCATTGATAAAGTTGGGTAAATATATGGTTTGTATGGTTCTCATAAAGTTTGCATAAGTATACGGTCCCTGCAAGTGCTCAGCTTTTTACAGTCCAGAGGCTATAAACTTAACTAGAGCAAACTGTTTAGTAGGTATGAAACATTGTTTGGCTGTTTTTCTGAGAGCTTTCCCAGAAAGCTGTGGCTTATTTGTTATGAATATTGGTGTGACTCATTTGTGTGCTGTTTGATAGGCTGATAGATCAAATACTTTAATGTTTGTGCCCTCATCCCTTCAGTTTTCGTGATTCATGATATCAGGTTGTTCATTGTCTGTGTTCTCACTCATATCATCAGTCCTCATGAATTTTCTTAGTTTTGTGTCCGCTAACTTTCTTACTTGCCTTTCCATTCACTCTGCTTTACTAGTATCTTTTAACGCTATAGTTTGCTTTCCTATATACATGCTTCAGATCACTGCCCCTCTTTGTTCCAAATAAATGAATTTGTCCCTCTCTTTTTTTTTCAAAACACATTATTGCTGGTCTTTCCTCCAGTGTTTTGTGACCCTTGCTTCTGCTGTTCGTATTGCTTTTCTGTTTGTTAAATGGCATGAAAAGTTGTTGGGATCTTGCCTAACTTTTTAGGATCTTCATTAAACATCACGAGGAGGAGAGATGCATGTAAACAAGAAATGATCGCTCTTGTGTTCATCCATTTGTTTCAGACAAAAAGAATGAGGCAGTGGGAGTGCACATGAAAGAATAATAGTTGTGCAAGCTCTTTCTGGCTAGGAACTGCAATGGGGGTAGCAGCTATGAGGGAAAAAGTGGGACCAAGTCCCCCACCCCGCCTTAGTCAGAAAGTGTATTTTACTAAGTGAATGAGTCTCTTGGAAAACAGTGGAAGGCAGCATATGCAACTAGGATAGATACCTGCATGTTTAAAAAGCTGTGGGGGACCAGTGATGATGAATTTTAATTGACTGAAAGGGTAATAATGATTTGATGGGGAAACAGGTATGTAATTACAGGGTTTGGTTTTTCAAATGCCAGGCTGACAGTATGAGTTTAAAATTAATTACATTAATTCTTAAGAAATACCTATTGGTGGTAGTTAATAATAAAGCTACTACATTGGGGGAGGGCAGGGGTGGGTGCTGACCTTTCCCTAAGGCAAGATTTTTATTTAATTTATGCTTACAGGCTAGGCATATTAATAATGTGTGTCCACAAGGGGTCAGCGGGGGAGGTTATGCTTCAGGGCAACCAACACAGGTTCATTAGAGGTAGGTCCTGTCAGACCAACCTGGTGGCCTTCTATGACCAGGTCACCAAATCCTTGGATGCAGGGGTAGAAGCGGACTTAGTCTTTCTGGATTTTAGGAAGGCCTTTGACACTGTCTCTCCCCCCACATCCTCATTTAAAAAAAACTGGGGGACTGGTGTCGACACCTACACAGTCAAATGGGTCACCAACTGGCTGGAGGGCCGCACCCAGAGAGTGGTGGTGGATGGGTCATTTTTGACCTGGAGGGATGTGGGCAGTGGGGTTCCCCAGGGCTTGGTTCTTGGGCCCACGCTGTTCAACATCGTCAGTGACTTGGACAAGGGGGGAAAAGCACCCTGTTCAAATTTGCTGATGACACTAAGATGTGGGGGGATGTGGGCATGCTAGAAAGGAGGAATAGGCTGCAATCATACCTAGACAGGTTACAGGGGTGGGCAGATGAGAATAGGATGGGATTCAAACCTGACAAGTGCAGGGTACTGCACCTGGGGAGGAAGAACCAGCACCATACCTACAGGCTGGGGAACTCCCTTCTTGTCAGTGCAGAGGCAGAAAAGGATCATGGAGTCGTCATTGATGCCAAGATAAACATGGGCCGGCAGTGTGGCAGTCAGGAAGGCCAAACACACCTTGTCGTGCATCCACAGATGCATCTCAAGTAGGTCCAAGGAGGTGATACTCTCCCTCTATGTGACACTGGTCAGGCCGCAGCTAGAGTACTGCACCCAGTTCTGAATGCTGCACTTCAAGAGGGATGTGGACAACGTGGAGAGGGTCCAGAGGAGGGCCACTCACATGATCAGGGGGCAGCAGGGCAGGCCCTATGAGGAGAGGCTCAGGGACCTGAACCTATTTAGCCTCCACAAGAGAAGGCTGAGCGGGGATCTAATGGCCTGTGACAAACTAGTCAGAGGGGACCAGCAGGCACTGGGGAGTCTCTGTTCCCCCAAGCACTACCAGGAGTGACTCGAAATAACAATCACAAGCTGGCAGAGGGTAGATTCAGATTAGACATCAGGAGGCACTACTTCACTGTCAGGGCGGCTCGGATCTGGAACCAACTTCCAAGCAAAGTGGTGCTGGCTGCTACCCTGGGGGTCTTTAAGACAGGGCTAGATAAACACCTGCTGGGGTTGTTTGACCCCAGTACTCTTTCCTGCCATGGCAGGGGGTCGAACTTGATGATCTGCTCAGGTCCCTTCTGACCCTATGAACTATGAAACTATAACTTCCCAGATAATGAGAAGTATTTGTATATACACTAAAACAGCAGCTTACCAGTATTATTATAAATGTGTGTCCAGTAAGCAAAGAGAGTATTGTCTTTAGCTTTGAAATGGTTTGAAGCTCTGCTAGACCAAAAAGCCATGCCTAAGAACTTTATAATATATATTTTTTCTTTAACGTGATTTTTGGAGTAATAGCTTGCAAGATCTTCTAGCTAATACAGCATCATTCTCTGAAAGAATGAAAAATATCTAAACGTAGTGCAGAGTTGCTAATAATTGCATACGTACTTCCACAGGAAGAGAACCTGTATTAAAGCTTAAAAGAAAGGTGTACTGGACCTTTACAGCAACAGTATTATAACACAAATTAACAACATTACGTAACTTACTACAAATAAGGTGTTCATAAATTGTGAGACCTACTATTGGAACATGTTACCAAAACTGCCTTGTACTATGTACAAGTGGTGCATAGTTAATGTGGAATATTTAACCTTAGTGTTTTCATTTTATAATTTGTGTTTCTTTAGGGTGCCTTAATGTTGAATTCAGATATATTTTGTATTAAATATGATGTGTGTTGCATATTCATCTCTGAATGTGCAGTTACTCAGACAAGTGGTAGAACTAGTTTTATTACTTAATTGATGGATTACTTGCATTATTTGGGCCATGTATGTTTGTCTACCATTAACATTTCAGTTTCACCAAAGCACTGTTCTTGTACAAGACTGCAAAATATGTAACACGTCCAGAATTTTGTTGAAAAACAAGCTGCAGAGCTTTGGGTAAATGGTTGTCTGCAAATGCACATGACTGTACTCAGTGATCCTGCAGACCCCTTCCAGTCCCTTACTTCCATTTATATAATATAACATTATGTAGTTTTAGCATGTGTGCTTGATTATTACCTTTTTGCAGGTCCTGGTATTTGAGCAAATTAATCAAAGGTAGACTCAGCTTCCCAATATAACTATCTCTAGATCTGTTTTTCCTTTGTGAATGCACTTATTCAGTGTGTCGTATTGTTCATAGTAAGGGAGACTAAGGCTTCCTAACCAAGCTTAAAACCCTTTTGCATTGTGTGAGGACTGAAGACAAGTTAGCATGGATGCACAAAATGCTTAGAACAGCGTAAATGCGGTTTAAACCTGAAATGGGTAGGCATATAAGCTTGTTAAACCAGTTTAAATCTTCTTGGAATGGTTCCAAAGTGCCCCATGAAAATCAAGTACTATTTTGAACTGGTTCACTGTTTTGTGTGGACTTGGCATTCTGACATGGGCCCAGTTAATTTTCTAGGTATGTCTTTTGCTGTATTGCTTCTCATCCCTGTTTCTCACTCCTGCTACTGGCTGCTTTGCCATGTAGCCAGCACTCCATTCCCTCCCCGCCCTTTTTGTGGTCACTTTTTATGTTTGCACTGTTTGTTCAATAAAAGCCATCATGCTACTTACTTTTTGTACTCCACTGCAACCCATCATCATGCTCCCAGCCCCTGTGAACCAAGAGGTGTGAGCCCAATCACACCATTCCCCATCCCTCCACTTCTCCCTTGGTTTTTCATAGATTTCATAGACATTAGGGCTGGAAGGGACCTTGGAAGATCATCAAGTTCAGCCCCCCGCCCAAAGGGCAGGGGGTCGGCTGGGGTCATAGGATCCCAGCAAGATAAGCATCCAATTTCCTCTTGAAGGTATTCAGAGTAGGTGCTTGAACCACCTCTGATGGCAGACTGTTCCAGACTTTGGGGGCTTGGACAGTAAAGAAATTCTTCCTTATGTCCAGCCTGAAATGGTCTCGCAGTAGTTTATGACCGTTCGACCTTGTCATCCCTTGGGGCGTGTTGGTGAACAAATGTTCCCCCAGATCCTGGTGGTCACCCTGATAAACTTTATAGGTGGCCATCATATCGCCCCTGAGCCTGCGCTTTTCCAGGCTAAAGAGCCCCATGGCTCTCAGCCTGTGGTTGTAAGATCTGTTTTGCTGACCTCTGATCATGCTTGTGGCCCTTCTCTGGACTCTCAAGCTTCTCCACATCCTTTTTGAATTGTGAAGCCTAAAACTGGATGCAGTACTCCCAGCTGTGGCCTCACCAAGGCAGAGTACAAGGGGAGAATGAC
>NW_017728906.1:1490508-1512786 GCF_001723895.1 Crocodylus porosus | reverse complement strand
TGAAAAAGGACTTTTTGTTGTCCTTGATGCTTGAAGCTAGTTGGAGTTCAGTTGCAGCCTTGGCTTTCCTGCTTTGCTCCCTGCAGGACTGGGCCAGTGCAGAATAATCCTCCTTGGAGATTAATCCTGTCCTCCATCCTTTGTAGCCTTTTCTTTTTAGCCTTAGGAGGCCTGCTAGATCCCTGGAGAGCCAGGGGAGCTGGAGTGCCCTCTTGCTGCCTTTCCTCCAAGAGAGAATAGACTTAACTTGTGCACTGAGGATTGCTCCCTTGAGGAGCACCCACTGTTCTTGAACTCGCATCTCCCTGGGGTCATGGTCCCTTAGGGCCTGACTGACAAGCCTCCTGAACTTGTCAAAGTCGGCTTTTCTGAAGTCAAGAACTTCCGAGTTGCTGACTGACTTGCCATCTTTACGGTGGATGGTGAAGGTCATCAGCTTGTGGTTGCTGCCACCCAGCTTCCCATCGATCACTAAGTCACCGATTTAGGTCATCCCCTGTAGCCAGTACCAGGTTGAGCAGTGCTTTGCCTCTCCTTGGCCCATAGACTTCTTGAGTCAGGTAGAGGTCATCCACACACGAGGAAGCTTTGAGACCGTTCGGATTTTGCTGAGTGATCCTCCCACGAGATGTCCGGGTAATTGAAGTCACTCATGACAACCATGGTCTTGGAGCATGTGGCCTCAGTCAGTTCCCAGGTGAACTCCTGGTCAAGCTCAGGACTTTGGGTGGGAGGTCTGTAGTAGACTCCTACTGTTGTCCCATGTTCCCCATGAATTTTAACCCAGAGGGTCTCAAGCTGTCCACCCTGGTTGCCAATATCAGCTTGCAGGGACATGTAGCTTTCCTTAACATGGAGAGCTACACCCCTGCCCCTTTTATCTACACGATCCCTCCTTTACAGGGTATAGCCATCTATACCCGTGGTCCAGTCATGGGTGGAGTCCCACCAGGTTTCCGTTATCCCAATAACATCATAATTATTTGCATTGAGCAGGAGTACGAGTTCCTCCTGCTTGTTCCTGAAGCTCCTGGCATTTGTGTACAGGCAGGCAAGTGTCCTCTTGGGGGCTCTTGCCTTGCCCATGGATTGTTCCAGGGCTGGGGTAAGGGTGGGCTCCCTTAAGTGCCTTGGTCTGCTGGCTTTTCAAGGGTCGCTCAGCGGGCCAGCAGTGGTGGTAGTACCCGCCCCCCCTCCCTTCCCCATCCCCCAGCAGGCTTAGTTTAAAGCCCAGTGGAGCAGGTTGTAGTTGTGGAAGCATGCTGCAAATGTCCTTCATTTGCAGGATATTAAAGTTAAGAAAACAGGGGATCTTATGTTAAGAAAACAAGGGAAAAACAGGGAAGTGGCAGTGCCCCAGCCACAGGTTGCCCATCCTCTGGGACTCCCAGAGTATGAGTGCAAGCACTCTCCTATCACCATGTCCCCCAACTCTGAGATGCTGTGTTAAGTGCTCACTCCCAGCCCCTGGGGTCGGAGCCAGGGCACTTCACTGATTGAAAGCCAATTCATGATTGTGATGTTTGTGAATGGTTCAGTTTGTGTGGTAAGTGGAATAATCTACCTTAGCATCTAGTATACTTAAGTGTGATATATTTCCTTATACAAAAGTACTTTCATGGCCTGTCTGCATCACCTCCATTCTGAGCATGACTGCTGCCAAGAAACCTGCTGCCGCACTTAATAAAATCCAGGAATTGAGGCAATTTAGCTGACCTAGTGGCTTAAAGCAGTGTTTCTCAACCCATGGATTGTGACCCGAAAGTGGGTTGCAAGAAGATATGAAAGGATTGCAAACTAACTTTAAAAATGGATTCTCCTTTAAAGAAGAAACATGGCAAACCGTGGCTTTTCCCTTACGGGCTGGCAGAGTTTCAGCCTGCAAGGGGCTGCTTTGAGACCCCCACACGCCCACCCTCTGCCCCACAGTGGGGGTGGGGCTGGGGCTGGGGGCACTGGGTTGGGCCTGGCCACTAATGTTTACAAATGGGTCCTGGTACAAAAAAGGTTGAGAACCACAGGCCTAAAGCATGTTGTCCAGTGCTGTTTTGGGGTCTGTTTCTTGATACATGCTAAAGATGGATGAAAAGTAGCTATACTGCTTCATTTCTGGGATGTAACTAATGATGAAGCGAGACTCGGTGGATGGCATGTGCCTCTTGTAGGTGGCACAGGACGCAGCATAAATATGCCCTTAGCATGCTGATTGTCTGCATAAGGAGTGACTGTGCTGTAACTTCCCACTCGAGTTTATTGCATGTTGTTTCCCCCATATAGACAAAGGTTAAACACCTTACCTAGGGTGAAAAGTATCACTTCTGCCATCATGTTTTCTGCAACTGAAAATAACCAGTCTTGTACCTGACACTAGAGCTGTACTACCAGTCAGCAGTTTGGAAAATAAGCTATAAAAGGAAAACAGTGTCATAGTTCTAGAGTAAATGGCCTTTTTAAGGTAAATTACCTTATTTTCCCTGCTTTACCATATTTTTTCCCATTCCTTTCTCTAGCGTAAGCTCTTGTATAATTTTTTCCTTTTATGATTTTCAGTGGTTGTTTCCTCTCTCTTTGTTTTCTCTTCTACCAAGTTTCTCTCTCCTTTCCTGTATTCTCAAACTCCTCATCTAATCCTCCCTAATGATTTGCTTTGTAACAGGGGCTTATGTTTTGAGTGGTAGTGCTTCCATTGCTGCATATAAACTGGATTGAACAGTTGTGGGAGATTTCAAGCCAAGAAAAGGCTAATGCATATTAAGCCCTAGGTGATTGGTTGTCTCTCTTAATCTCTAAAAGCCAGAGGACTAAACCTAAGAATGATGGAAGCATAGAAAATTAGGGTTGGAAGGGACCTCAGGAGGTGATCATCCCTTGCTCAAAGCATGACTGGCCCCAACTTTAGCATCCTAGACAAATCTCCATACCTGGAGACAGCATTTTGCTACCCTTGTAGTGAGAGAACTTTTCCTAATATCTGCCCTCTGTTTCCCTTGCTGAAACTTGAGACTGCTGCTCCTTGTTCTGTCATCTGCCACTACTGAGAACAGTCTAGCTCCATCTTCTTTGTAACCATCCTGCAGGTAATTGAAGGCTGCCATTAAATCCCTTCTGTTTTCTCTTCTCCAGCGTAAATAAGCCCAGTTCCATTTAGCTTTTCCTCATAAGTCATGTGCCCAGAACCCTCACCATTTTCACTGCCCTCTGCTGGACTCTCCGATTTGTCTACGTCCTCTCTTTAGTGGACATGCCCAAAACTGGGCACAGTACTTAAAATATGGCCTCACCAGTACTGAACAGTAATCCATTGATAGGTATAGGCCTGAGTAGCTAATAGAAATTGACTTTATCAAATGTTGGTATTCAGGAAGCTAGCTAGCTGCCTGCTAACAATATAGCTGCTGGGAACTGCGTTTGTTTTTAAATTGTACTTGTTCCATCATGAGTGGTGTGTAATTACTGAATTGCCTTAAAGTGCCATTCTGCATGGAGCAGAAGTCATTGTGAAAACCATACGAGCTCTCCTTAGTGTAGGATGTAAACCCGTTTTTTTTTTCCCTTTCTTTGTTGAGAAACAATCTAAAAAAATGCTACTTCCAAGTCATTGTTAATATGTTAATGGAACAGTCAACTTAATTTGGTGTAAAATTTAGCTTGTATAAAAACAAACTTAATGGCAGCTGGTTTTTAACAAAATCTGATCAAATTGTTGTTTAAAACCTTCTTTTGTGGTGTTTGAAATGAAGACACAAAAACTCTTAAAAATGACACTCAGTAAACAAAATAAATGTCAATGTCTGGGCTTAAGCAAAAAAAAAAAAACCCTTTAAAATGTGGCCAGTTGAGATACTGACAGATTTGACATAATTTGTTTTAACTTATTTTGAAGGTTAGTAAAGAAATTTTGTCCACATACCATGTAATGTTTAAGTTGTACTTCTAGTGAGTTTTTTTTTTTTTGGTCTTCTATAAAAGAAATATCAGCTTTGATGCTTAGCAAGAAGAGTGAATTAAGCAAATAACAAACATCAGTAAAACTATTAACATATGTAAACTTTTCCTTGATACCTGGTAACTTTAAATTAAAGGTGGGATGACAAATTTCACTAGCCAACTCATGGTTTTGCCATATTTTTGGCGGGTTTTTTTAGTGTTTTCTGATACTTTTTGAAGAACCACGTATAAATAGTGGAAACTACCTTAATGTAAAAAAGTAATTGTTCTTTGTTCCACTCAAAAGAAGTTTGCCTATAGTCAGTTCTGCTTGTTCCTGCATAAGTAATCTTGAATGTTTTGCAATAGTGGCAGGTTGAGAAAAGAAAAAGTGCTATGCAACATTTCTGGTTCTTAATCATGTCCTATGAAACACTGCATAAGTTTAAAAATGGCTTACTGGAATAATCTGTTGGGTTAACATACCTTTTAATGGAACCATGTCCATTGTGTTGACATAAATTTGTCTAATATAAATTGTATAATATAGAACTTTAGAATAAATTAGCTACAAGGGAGGTATTTTCACAGAAACTTGGTCATCCACGTGTATTATGTATTGGCAAATTTTGTCTTTGACAAGTGAGTTGCATGTTGCGAGGAGAGAAACTTTATTGAATAGTGGAAGTTGCATTGCCTGTATCATAGCAGAAAGGAGGTGCTGCTCTTCAAATTTTCTTCAGCACAAATTGTTTTGCCTTCTAGAAAAGGCGGACTTAGCCGGTTTTTTTTTTTTTTTTTTTTTTTTTTTTTTTTTTTAATTTTGTCATTTTATCACCAAATAAAGATGTTCCCATACTTTTAGCTCCATTTTACACTAGTCTTGCACTACTTGTGTTCTTTTTTTTTTTTTCCCAAGTGATGATCAGCAGAGATCCTGGTTTTCTCTGATTTAAAAAAAAAAACAAACAAAAAACTCCAATTTTCAGATTTTAAAAAAGTAATCTACAATCTACATTTTTTTTTTTCTCCGTGATTTAAAATGAAATGTCTGTCTGTCGATAGACACACAGAGCAGTGTTGCATTTTAATCATGGAAAGATTTGGATTATGGGAGTGCAAAATGCAGTGATTTACGGTTGTGTATGACACCAAGCTGTGGGGTCATACAGACACATCTGAGGAGAGGGTAAGGATCCAGGATGACTGTGACAGACTGGTCTTATGGGCTGAACACAATCAGATGAGGTTCAATAGGAACAGGTGCTGGGTTCTATATGATGGGTAGTGGTTGACTGGCTGACTGCCTCTGAAAGGGACCCTGAGGGTGACAGTCAACCAGAAGATGAATATGAGCCAACAGTGTGGTGAAATTGCCCAGCAGGGTAGCGCAAACCGAACTCTGGTGTGTATCAACTGAAGTGTTGTGAATATATCCAGGGAGGTGCTTTTCCCCCTCTATTTGGTGTTGGTGAGGCCATAGCTGGAGTACTGTATCCTGTTCTGGGCATTGCACTTCAGGAAGGATGTGTATAAGCTCTCGAAAGGGTACAGAGAAAGGCTGCTCATATGATTAGGGGCTTGGAGGATAGGCCCCATGAGGAGAGACTCCTGAAACTGAGTTTGTTCAGTCTGAGTAAGAGAAAACTGAGAGGTGACTTGATAGCCACCTACAGGTATATCAGGGATGAAACCCAAGATCTAAGGGAGCAGCTCTTCAGAATGGCACCCCTTGGGAGGATGAGGACCAAAGGGCACAAGTTAATTGAGGAAAGATTTAGCCTAGACATAAGGAAAAATTTATTTTCCATACTGGTATCTAGAATCTGGAGCACACTCTTGGCAGAGGTGGTACAGTCTCCATCCTTGGAGATGTCCAGCCTCCTCTTCAACAAGTACCTCGCTGAGCTCATTTGAGCCCAGTAACCTCCTGCCCATGACAGGGGACCAGACTTGATCTTACAGGTCCCTTCCGGTCTTTCTCATATCTCAGTATATGACTTATCACAAAATATGGTGGTTAATTGAGCAGCCCTGGCTGCTGCTTTTCCCACCCCTCCCACGGCATCCCTGCCCCTCCCATGGGACTGAGAGAGGTAGGCCCTGCACAGCTTGTTATGCCCTTGGCAGTGCAGGCTACTTTGCCCCAGGCTGTGGGGGCTCAGAGAAAACTGGAAGTGTCATGGTGGGCACTTCAGGTTTTACTTTATCTTTCAAGCCAGTGTGCCGATTAGTAGAACATGCTGGCTTGTAAGATGCCGGTTAACAGAACTTTGTCTGTATATGCGTTTTATTTTAATAATGGAAAAATGTGGATTGTGGGTTACTTTTTTTAGTTAAAAAAAATTGGGGATTTTTTTATCGGAGAAAACCAGGATCCATGGCGATCAGTCATATAGATCTTGGTTTTCACCCCTGACTTACTTGTAGGTGGCTATCAAGTCACCACTCAGTCTTCTCTTATGAAGACTGAACAAACCAAGTTCCAGGAGTCTCTCCTCGTAGGGCCTATCCTCCAGGCCTCTAATCGTAAGAGTGGGCTTTCTCTGTACTCCTTCGAGCTTAATCCACATCCTTCCTGAAGTGCAGTGCCCAGAATTGGGCACTGCTCCAGCTATGACCTCACAACACAGAATAGAGGGGGAGGAGTACCTGTCTGGATCTAAGGCTGATGCACACCAGAGTTCTGTTTGCCCTGCCCTGCTGGCAACTTCATTTCACTGTTGGCTTATATTCATCTTCTGCTCTATTTATTTATTTATTTATTTATTTATTTATTTATTTTTTTTTTAAAGCACCCAACACTTGTCCCTGTTGAACCTCATCTGATTGTGTTCAGCCCACAGGACCAGGCTATCATGGTTGTCCTGGATCCTTACCCTGTCCGTGTATGTGCCTGCATTACCCCACAGCTTGGTGTTATCCACAAATATAATCATTGCGTTTTGCACTCTCATCCAAGTCATTGATAAAGTTATTTAAAGAGCACAGGCCCTGGCACGGATTCCTGTGGGACGCCACTGGAGACAGCCCTCCAGGATAAGGCCATCCTGTTGATTGCAACTCTCTTTGATTGGCCTCTGAGCCTGTTGCCAACCCAGTTCACGGTGGACTGGTCTAGGCCAGTACCCTCCAGCTTAACTGAAAGAATCTCATGGAAAATGATATCAAAGGCCTTGCTGAAGTCTAGGTAAAATTATGTCATCCTCATGTCCAGCTGGTTAGTTACTTAGTCATAAAAGAACCCCAGGTTTGTTAGGCTTGACTTACCCTCAACAAAGCAGTGCTGGTTTCTTCTTAATACCCCACTAGTTGCAAGCTTGTGGTTGGTGACCACTTTGACAATTTTTTCAAAGACTTTTCCTGGGACCAAAGTGAGACCGACCAGTCTATAGTTTTGCAAGGTTGTGCCTCTTCCCTTTCTTAAAGATGGGTAGCACATTAGCCCTCTTCCAGTCATTCGGGATCACTCCTGAGTTCCGTGACTCTTCGAACAACTTCACCGGAGGCCCCGCTATGAGCTCAGCCAGTTCTTTCAGGACTCTCAGATGCAGGTCATCTGATCCCGCAGACTTGAAAACATCCAGATGTTCTAAGAGTACTTTCACCTGTTTGGGACTGATTTTGTGCAGACTGTTGTTTTCCTGTTATTCCCTGGGCCTCTGGACAGGTGACCTGTTCCCATCTGATTTCAGGAATACTGATGTGAAGTAAGCATTAAGGAGCTCTGCCTTTTCACGGGCATTAATTGTGGGCTGCCGCCTCTGTATTCAGTAGGAGTCCCACAGTGGAGCTTGATTTCTTTCTTTCTTTTTTTTTTTTCCCCTCACTGCTTATGTACCTACAGAAGGGCTTTTTGTTGTCTCTTATTTCGGTTGCCAGCTTGATCTCCATGCGTGCCTTTGCTTTCCATGTCTCATACCTGCAGACCCTGGCTGTGGGAGTGTACTCCTCTTTGGGTGCTGAACTGTTTTTCCATTGCATATTTCATAGACATTTGGGCTGGAAGGGACCCCAGAGGATCATCGAGTCCAGCCCGCTGCCCCAAAGGCAGGAAGTCAGCAGGGATCATAGGATCCCAGCAGGATAAGCATCCAAATGTATCTTGAAGGCGTTCAAAGTGGGTGCTTGAACCGCCTTTGGCAGCAGTCTATTCCAAACCTTGGGGGATCGGACAGTAAAGAAGCTCTTTCTTATGTCCAGCCTGAATCGGTTGCAGCGGAGTTTGTGACCATTTGATCTTGTCATTCCTTGAGGCGCTCTGGTGAACAGAAGTTCCCCCATATCCTGATGAGCACCCCTGATAAACTTATAGGTGACCACCAGATCACCCTCAAGCCTGTGCTTTTCTAGGCTGAAGAGTCCCATGGCTCTCAGCCTCTCATAAGGTCTGTTTTCCTGACCTCTGATCATGCGCGTGGCTCTCCTCTGCACTCTCCCAAGCTTCTCCAGAGCCCAAAACTGGATGCAGTACTCCAGCTGCGGCCTCACCGAGGCCAAGTGCAATGGGAGAATGACGTCCCTGGATTTGCTTGAGAAGCATCTATGGATGCAAGCCAGTGTTTTGCTTGCTTTACTAGCCGCAGCATCACATTGAACACTCATGTTCATCTTGTGGTCAATCATGACCCCCAAGTCCCTTTCATCTGTGGCGTTAACCAGCGTAGCACTGCTGAGCCTATAAGGATGCTGCAGGTTTTTCCTCCCAAGACGGAGAACCTTGCATTTTTGGTGTTGAACACCATCAGGTTCTCATCCGCCTATTTCATGAGCCTGTCAAGATCCGCCTGGATCGCCCACCTGTCCTCAGATGTGGATGCTGGCAAACTTGGCCAGCCCACTGCTGACACCAATGTCCATATCATTGATGAAGATGTTAAACAGTATAGGCCCTAGGACAGAGCCTTGAGGGACCCCACTGGTGACCATACACCAAGACGATTGGCTTCCATCAACCACCACCCTCTGGGTCCTGGTGTGGAGCCGGTTCCCCAGCCAGTGGATCATGGTGAGTTTTGCCAAGAGGTGATCGTGGGATACCAGATCGAAGGCTTTTTTGAAGTCAAGATATATGACATCAATCCCTTCCCCCTTGTCCGAGTGATAAGTCACCTGGTCGTAAAAATAAATGAGATATACTTCTCTCTTTCTTTTTCAAAAGTTCCCTAATGTCCCTGTTAAGCCAGGCAGGTCTCTTGGCCCCTTTCCTTCTTTTTGAACAGTGAAAATTCTCCACCCCTGCCCCCCAAGGAAGCACCACCGTTCCTGAACTTCCAAATAGTCTAGTCGCTAGTCGTGAAGGGCCTTTCTAACTAGCCTCCTGAGTTTACCAACGTCTGCCCTTCTGAAGTGTACGTCTTCTGTTCTACTGAATGAATATCCAGCCTTTCATTGTACTGACTTGTTTGTATTGGGCTTCACATTTTCATCTTGTTTTGTAAAATCAGTTGCTGTGTGTATAAATTGGCCAAGTTTATAAAAATGTTAAAACACAAACAATAAAAACTAAGCCCAAGCATAAACAAACTATGACGAACGTGAGCAGCCCAAAGGGAAATAAACTTTTGCTCCAATAAGTATTTATATTTAGTCTACCACAGTGAGATTATGGTTCACAATTTGGGCTCCTTGCCACTGCAACTGCAGTGCAACTGTTGATATTCAAAATGACTTTTTTTTTAATGTGAGAAGCTTTCACTGAACAAGATGTTTAATTTGCCACAAGAAATAAAACCTGCTCAAATGAGACCAGGATGATAAAATAGAGCAAAAGAGAACACTAATTATTTACTGTTGCTTGTTGTTCATCAGAGCCTGTACCTGCCACAGGATGACGGCATAATTTGTTGTCTTAAAAATGACCAGTGCCTGCTCCCTTCTGCAAATAAGAGCGTTTTTTATTTTGACTGAAAAAATAACTGGAGGACCAATATTCTTTTATTTTAAATTTGGAACAGTTGCTTGAAGTAATACATGTCACTTTTTACCAGAAAAAAATGCAGCTTGCAGTTCAATGATAGGAATGGAATACACATTACTTCCTTTAAAAACAACAGTGACTAAGCTTTGTACTACCTACTCGTAATGGTCTGATGGGCTTTGTGATGACTGACAAATGACATTCTTTTGTCCAGTCACTTTTATCTTAAAAGCATCTTTAGCAACACCATTTTCTCCCAAATGAAGCAGTATTAGTTTGGAATAACTTTTGCTTTCAGTAGAACTTACTCTTACCTCAGATGGTGCTGCTCAAAGTAGAATTGCCCTATTTGTAGCTTTTCTTGAAAGACAGAAGTGAGATGTTGCCTGAAGTTTTAGAGGAAAAAGTCAAGAGTAAATGAAATTTCCTAAAGTTTCTATTGTGTTTTAAGCAATCAAAACTCGTGCCAGAGGTGATTATCTTTTATTAGACCCACTAGATATATGCAAAACAAATTCTTCTAGGAGATTGCAAAGTTTGTAAATGTTCTCCTGGGTAGAAATGAAATTTTATATTTGTGTCTCAAATATTTCAGGGATCTAGTAGCCTTGTTAGTCTGAGCATGAAAGGAAGGCAAAGTCTTTGGTAGAGGTGGTATCTTTTATTAGATCAACTAAATAGTTGCAAAAAAGTTTTTTGCAAGCTTTCAGGCACACATGTCCTTCAGGCAAAAAAAAGAAAAGAAACAGTGCATCTTGATGTGCCTGAAATGGGAAGGTGTTTGTGACAATGTTGGGGGAACCTTATGAACTGTGAACTATGTATTGGGTATTGCTAGGCAGACTTGGAACCTTTCAAAGTTAGTAAGTGCAGTACTCCTCAAAAGAGAGCATCTGTGGTGGTTTGTGTTGATTTTAGCGGAGGTTCATGTCAGGAGTATGTTTACATGATGACATGAATGAACTATGCATGAAGTTGGCTTTCGGTAGGAAGTCCAGGTTGCAAGTATAGGTATGTGGAACTACTTGACAGCATCATATACTGAGCTAAGCAAAAATTTGAAGCTGGGTTTAATTCAGTAAAAAAATTTTTAAAAGCACATAGCTCAGGATAGCGCTGTCTTGCAGAATGGTTCCTACTTTTACTGGGTAAATTTTCCACTTGCCAGGAGTATGATCTTGTAGTTGGGTATTTCTTACGTAATACTTGCATGCAAACTGCAGTAAAGCCTGAGCTGCCAACATAGTTTTCAGTGACTAATTTAAAATGAGGTTTTTTTACATGCTGTGTATATGTGCACCTTATGCTATTTTACATTTTTAAAAACTTATATTTTTAAAGGAACAACTTCTCTATTCCTTTGTAGGTAATATGTAAGAATCTTTTCAGTAAGGGAGAAACTAGCTTGATTGGATGTGGGGGGACCTACCCAGAAATAATGAAAGCTGCATACACTAGCAGTGACTTTAAGAATATTTTAATGTAATTTTAAATTATAGTAATTTTAAGAGTTACTTTGTAATCATGCAAGTTACAGAATCTTCAGCAACTCATTTTCAGGATGATGATGACCTTTAAAAGCAGAGGTGCTCAATCCCCAGTCCATGAACCAAATCCAGCCTGTGGGGCTCCCTATTGGCCGAAGAATTTCCCCACAGGGGAGCAGTGGTAGCTAAAAATTTCCAGACCTGGGGAGAGCCCTGTGGGCTGCCTTGCATGCTAGGTTGAGCGTTCAATTCCAAGAGTGGGATGGCACAGGGTGGTAGGGGCTGAGTGTGGTATCCTGTCTGGGAGCATAGGGGCTGATCTGGCCCATGGAAAGACCCTGCACCACTTACCTGACCCATACAGCCAATCACCAATTGCTATTCTAAAGGATTGCAGTCTCCACCATTTAAATTCTGTTCTTATTTTCAGTGAAGTTCTGATTTCTTTACGTTGGGGGGTAGGAGTGAGTAGCTACTCTGTAACTTTCATTAGAGACTGAAACATTAGTGTGCTGCTTTGAGGTCTCAAGTATTAATGGACTAGTAATTGTTTAGCAAGTATTTTTAAAGAGATGGGGATTCTTGTGGGTCTGAGGAAGATGGGATTATTTTTAATTGTCTTGATTTAGGCTGTTGAATTGGCACTTTAGTAGCTTTGCTTTAAAGTTACACCCATGAGTGTGATAGTCTAAACCCACTTGACTTGAGCAATTATTGGCCAGGGCTATTCAACTGGTGTACCATAGGCTTTATGCAGCCTGTGAGGGGTTAAATTGCAGCCCTGGGCTCCAGCCCCTCATGTCTGTCTTCCTACCCTCTCACTCCCCAATCACTCTTGGTGCAAAGTACTCGCCTTCCCTCCTCCTATAATAATAGGTTAGTGTGTTCTTCAGCCTATCAAAACTGACCCTTATGTTGTATGCTTTATTAAGTTAACCTTTCATATGTTTAAAAATACTGCATTAATTGCAAACTAGCCAAATAATAAGTTGTACCTTGGCAATACTGCTTTCCTTATTTAGAGTTCCAAGATGTTCTAGTAATTGCTCACCAGCTGCAAAAATGGATTTATTTTTAGGGGTGAGAATGTGAATCCTTTTCCCTCAGACAGTACTACATGTTTTAGGACTGAATGGGAGCAATTGCTATGGATGGAACTAATATTTAAATACTTCTATTTTAATTCCTTATGATGCAAGTGGAACAGAGTCCTGGGATGACATGCACGTGAACTAATATCTCATGAGTCACTGTAATCAGTATTGGAGCTAGAGCAAATCAAAGTTGAAGTGCACTTGTGCAGACAGTGCAGTTGAAGTGATTAACTAGGCTGTCTTGCTTGTATTGTGTGTTCTTTACTTGCCTGAGAATTAGATGAGGAGCAGTGAAGTCAAGAGCAAATCTTTCTGTATCAAGCTGTGACTAACAGCTAGGCTGCAGATACTTTTCTTTGCTCCAGGGTTTTTTGGTAGACCCAGTAGCTGATGGTACTCTTTCTGTCTTCTACCCAGTAGAGTATTTGTGCATCTCATGTTGTGTCTAATTTACTCTAAGTACAAGATTTTTTTTAAAGTATGACAGGCATTACTGATTCAACATGTTGAATTCAAAAGAAAATGTCATGTGGTATGCAGAGTCATGAGAGAGGGCCTTAGGCACAAATAGGGTTATGTATTCCCACAATCCAGCATGTTTATCCAAACTCTTGAAGTTTGTTTGTTTGTTTTTTCCTTAAATAAATGGTTCAAGAGCCAGCAGCACAGGACCACTGAACAGCCCAGCAAAGAGGGGAGTTTGAGTAGGAGCTATGCTTGGGCCAGGGCTTGTGAGTACTGGTGAGTAAGAAATCCTACCTGGGTTGGGCTTGGGGAAACTGCTTTAGTTTGGGAGACATTTTGTAGGCATATTTGGAGGCAGGAGCTGATTGTGCCCAGGTGAGGTTAATTGTGGTTGCTTGGGGCTGATTGCAGTGTGAGCAAAGAGGTGGGGCTTGCCTAGGCTTGCCAGATCACAGCAAACAGGAGTTTGAGTGGGAGTTCCAGTTTCCCAGCCACTTTCTTCATTTCTTAGCTTGCTGAGTGGAAGGAGGAAGAAGGATATATTCCTCTCTCCCCCCACCCCCCTTCCCCCTGGCACAGCAACAGAAGAGGAAGGAGGAGGTAGCAGGAAAATCAACAGGGTATCTGGAAGACCTAACACCAAAGCCTTTGCTGCTGCCAGGCCTGACTGTGTCTTTGCAGATTCTGTCTATATGCAGCCCCTGACCATGGAGGCTTCCACCCAGGTTCAGACCTGGCTTTGCAGTGACTAATCTGTATGCCCTTGGCAGGGACAGCCAGGTGAGGGAGTGCTTGCAGTTTGCAAGGTGCCTCCTGGTGGATTCTCTCAGGGATCAGGTAAGGGAACTGCAGGAAGAGACTTCGAACCATCTGTGAGCATGAGGCTTTCAGTGACTTGCTGGAGGTCTCTATGCATCATCATGGAAGAAGGACAGCCAGAGAAAGCATTGGAAGATGCACATTCTCTGGAAGGTGAAAGTTGGCAGCTGATTTTCTCTGAGACAATACAGCATTCCTCTTCTGAACTTGCATCTCTCCAGTGGGAGAACAGGGATGAAGCCCTTGCATTGGATGAGAAGGAGCCCAGTCTAATGGCAAGGGAGGCCAAAGGGGGGAGGATTGGGACCACCACTCTCAAGAAGAAACAAGTGTGGGTGTGTGCAACTCCCTCCTGTGGAGCACAGAGGTGTAGGGTGTTTGTCTGTGGAGCAGAGGCATTTATCTGCTGCCTTGACCTCTTGGCTTGGGGGAGCTGCTGCCTGCCAGGAACTTGCATTTGAGATGTCACAGAAAGATTGCCCAGACTTATCCGGCTCTCGGACTGCCATTCCTTACTGCTCATCCATATGGGTATTACTGGTACTGCAAGGAATGACCTTGAGCAGATCAAAAATGACTATGGCTCTGGGGATAAGGATGAAGGTGGGGAGGGGTGGTGTGTGTGTTTGATCCTTCCAGTCAAGGGTAAAAGCCTGCTGAGAGGCAGATGCACCTGAGAGAGCAACGCATGGTTGTGTAGTTGGTATCACCGGCAGGGCTCTGGCTGCTTTGACCTTAGGGTGGTGTTCCAGGAAGATGGACTGCTGGGAAGGGATGAGTCCACTTGATGAAGAGAGGGTAGAGTGTTTTTGCATACAGGCTTGCTAACCTAGTGAGGTGGGCTTTTAAACTAGGGTCATCAGGAGATGATGACCAAAGTTGAGAGATGAATAAAGAGGCTGGAGACCTGGATAAAAACAGTAGAGGGAAACCATAATGGAAACCTTAACAATATCCTCAGGGGGAGGATGGAACAGTCAGTCAGATGCTTGAAATGTTTATGTTAACGCAAGAAGTATGTGGGACAAACAGGAAGAATGGAAGGTCCTATTACAATTACAGAATTATGATGTAATTGGGATTACAGAGACATGGTGGAATAGTTCACAAGTGAAGTATGGTTATTGTTGAGTATATCTTGTTTAGGAAAGATCGGTTGGGGGGGTGGGAAAGGATATGCATGAATTCAGAGGTGGAGCATGAAATAGAAAGTAGGTGTATTGAAAACCTCTGGGTAAAGGTCAGAGAGAAGAGCAGCAGGCAGGATGTCATACTAGGCCTCTGCTACAGACCTTTTAAATCAGCAGATGGAGGTGGATGAAACCATCTTTAAATACTCTTTGAACCCTAAGTTTCACTTCTAGCAGGGAGGTGGAACTTGACAGCATGGGTTTCAAGGCAGGGGTTGAAAAACACTGGGGGTAGAGGAGAGCACATAGAGCCAAAAGCCAAGGGGCCACACAGCCTCTTGGTATCTGGCAACCCCTCTGCTCCCTGAAAAGGCATGATGGTTTGGATAACCCTCCATTCCCTGGTGAAGTTTCTGTAGCAGTTCAGTCCCTAAAGGTGAAGGAGGAATCTAGTTAAGTTGGAGTGGGCTTGCTGCATTCAAATTATTCTCTGCTTATTCACACACAGCAATTAGAATGGACCAACTGCTGTCTTAAAATGTTCCCTTTTCTGTAAGGATTTCAAGGGTTTGTGCATGCATACCTTAACTTACACAGGAATCTTGCATGCTGTTTCTGAGAGACTCAAAGGAATCCATACAAAGGTTTTTCAGATTTCATTATGTAGCTACTCTAATGATCTAGCTGGTAAATTAACCTTTCCCTAAAGAGCTCACAAATTACCTCGATGTCCTGAAATTGTACAGTGCGCAAACTGGGATATCCTGGTCCCTGCCTGAGGCATCCGAGTCCTATGATCATACAAGTACTATAATATTATGTTGTCTGTCATTGGCAGATGAACACCCAGCAGATGAAAGGAACTGCTCTTTTGAAGTGCACTTGTGATGTATGGGAGTAGTAGTTCCATTTTTACCGATGGAGATGGTGTTGCGTGACTTCAAGATGTCTGAGCAGAGTCTGTAACTGAGTGAACCTGAGTGTTTTAAATCTGCCCTGTACCTTAATCGCACAACCTTTTTCTTTCTCCTTCATGCATTGCCTTATTTGACTTGGCTTTAAACATAGTTTGGGTCTGTCTGCACTATATTTAGAAACACTGAAGTGATCAACTCCAAGTCCTTTTGTCCCTGCCACACATAGTAGGCACATGGTTGCCTTCTAGGCACATGGTTGCCTTCTGTAAATGACCACTATTACCTTTCCCATAGTGCACACTATTTATTGTTTGAGTAATTGGTTGGTCTGGTGCTCTCTCTCCCTGTCCAGCTTTGTGATAGGATATCCAAATGTGTTGCCAGCCTGTGAACATTGTCTGAATGTTGTTTGTCCTGCTGACTTATTGTAGAATAGCTGCTCAGATTCTTCTAGATTAAAACCTATTAGGCAGTGTGTGATGGGTGCAAATACAGGAAACCCTCATCATTCACAGGTTTGGCATTCACAGTTTCAACTATTCGCAAACACCAAACCTACATTTTTAATGCAATTTATACACTTCCAGGGGCTAAAAAGTGGGGCAAATCAACCTTGAATTTCATCTGCCATTTGGTTACCCATTCACTCAATAGTGCAAGATCTTTCTGTAGTTCCTCACAGTCCACATTTGGTCTTTACAAATTTGAATACTTTGCCATCTGCAAATTTGTCCACTTCACTTCTTGCCCCTTTTTCCAGATCACTTATGATTATATTGTACAGCATGGGTCTCAACACAAATTCCAGGAGGACCCTATTGCTTATTTCTTTCCATTTTAAAGGTTACTAATACTTTTAAAGTTATATTCCTTATTAGGGTGAACATAATCTGCAATTTTTATAGATTGAAATTGAATCTAGGTTGGTCACATGGTGTTAGGTTTTAAAAGAATAAGAGTTGTATGAAAAACAAAATGAATACTTAGTTGACCCAGATAGGATCTTAAGGCACCCCAGAGTGCTTTGGCACTGTGGTTGAGGATTACTAAATTAAGCCAATGATTATTCATCTCACTGTATTTCAGCTGGCTAAGACTTTGAATTACTTCAAAGGTACGTGTGGTGTGTCTGCATTCCCTGCTTTTGGAATGTGAGCCTCTTGTCATTAGTTCCATCAGAAAATATGAAGGCTGGGTATGAAAACTTAACTGTAACGTGCTTATTGTTGGCAGATGGGCCCTTGAAATGTATCAGGGTTACAAGACAATTGTAAATGCTTTATTTTAACTTTCGTGTGCTTTTGAGTCTTCAAATCTATTAAGTATAATTTCGAGAGTATATGTCCTCCCTTCCCTTTCCTAAATACTTCCCTCTTGGATTTATTTTTACTTCTCTAATTGGGCTCTTCCTAGTGTGTTGTGTTTTTTTTTTTTTTATCTGCAGTTCTGGTGCATTTAATTAAACTGTAACATACATAGGAGGGGAAAATGTGCTGTCCAGAAAAAACCCAAAACTTTTTAAATGCTTTATTGAGGGATTTTCTCAACCCCCTTGTCCCTCACCACCCCTTCCCGCCAACATTATTTTTAGCTGGAAGATGCTATGTATAACTGCAGAACTAGGAGCATGAGCAGCAAATAGCAAGCAAGAGTAATCAGATAACTAGAGAGAGTATTCACACTATATATATATTTTTTTGTAATCTGTTAACTGAAGTACGAAAAGTATATAGAAGGAAAAAGAAGAGCGCTCACTCTTTTAAAATTCAAGATCATTGCTTTTCAGTTAATGGTGAGAGATCTGTCTGTCATATGTTTGTCTGATATATGGAAAAAGGACCTTTTAATTCTGAGGTCTAAAGCAATCGGAAAAGAAGCATTTTGAAGGAAAGTAGAGGCCCACTGACCTGAGCAGAAAGGGCATGGACTAATATCAATATATTTTTTTTTTTTCCCCAATTGGAAGTTGCATTTAAAGTGGCATTTAAAGTGGCATGTCTTTATGGTTATAGATTATACTATTTTATCTCCTATCTCAAAGAAAAAGTCCATCTTTAAGTATGGGGCATAACTACCAGTCTGCTAACACAAATGAAGTTTTCTTCCTGTCTTCATTACCTTTTAAAATAGTTTGGAGGTGATGATTTTTGTTTCAGATGTAAGATTGTGGGGGGTGATGTTGAATGAGGCCTTTTCTGTATATATCTGCTGTATTGAAATGAAAACCATGTGCAGAAGATTAGATTAGATATCATCAACCTCTTAGGTGTGGCAGAATGAAATAGCACAGCTCAGAGGCAGGCCAGTATACTTGTAACCAAATCACCACTGCTGGTCCCTAGTACGGAGCCACATAATGCTGTTCCTGTGCACGTGTGACTTGGAATCTCCTACTGTCAAAATGCTGCTGATAATCTGGGCTTCATAGGTCAAATGAAAATAGCCTGGTGGACTCGATCCAGCCTCTGACCTGTACCTGGTTCAAATTAGATCAGTCCCCCAGCATGCTTTCCATTCCTTGGCTGGGCTGCCTGCTCTAGCAGAGAAGGGTTGGGGGGGAGGGAGGAAGGCAAAGAGTGTGCCCCCCCTGGCAAACCCCAGCTGGGATCTGGGGCCAGAGGTGGGGAGGTTAACCCTCATCCCCAAGTACAGAACTGCCCTGTCCTGTTAAACTTACTGCTGGCTGTAACTGGACTACAAATCCTAGGGGCACCTGGGAGCAGGAAGAGGAACTGATGAGCAACCCTGCAGAGTCCTACTGTGATTCTGGACAGCAAATTCTAGAGACCTTGGGGGCAGCAGGAAGCAGCAGCAAACACACAGCCCATGCTAATTGCATGCAAGAGAGCTGTACTGTAACACCCCTCCCCCGAGCTGTGCTGTAGTCACTGCAGGCACGTGGCTACAAAAAGTAAATGTGTGTTCACATGTTGGTCAATTTAATCTCTGAAATTTAGACTAACTTGCAAAAAATGAGTAGATTCAGCCTTGGGCTTTTTGACTGTCTGTATTTATCCTAGGTTATCAACCTCTGGATTAGACTCTTTTTTTTTTTTTCATCTTTGGAATGATTTGTGAGGTACCAAGTACTCAGTGTGAAAAAATTATAAATATTTTTATGACTTCTGACCAAAGAGCATGTTTTCTGTAGTAACACAGCTTTGCCTGTTTTCTCATTAGGTTGTTGAAGACTATGCTGGAAGATGGCAGGTTCCATTGCCTCAACTTGAGGTGCTTCAGACGGCTCTTTGTTGTTTCACATCTGCCTGTGTATCGTTCCCAGCTGAATGTGAGCAGCATGTACAATATGTTTTGAGTAGCCTAGCTTTGTAAGTATCTCACTTACTATTACACTGTTTACATGTTAACTGACCTGTATTTTATCTCTGTAGTGAAATTGGGTGCCACCAAGTCATTTTTCTTTTTCTCTCTCCTCAGATATGTGGAACTAAACTTGTCCCTGGTGACCTTAAACCAAACTCACAGAAATTTTATGTTTAATGTATTTCTTTTACTTAAGAAATCTGTTCAACTCGCACATCTTCATAAGAGCTCATTTTTTAACAAAAGTAAATGTCAATAGAAATGTGACCATCACCCTTTAAAGTAGCAATTCCCAAATTTGGGGTTGTGATCCCAAGCGTGGGCATGATCCTTCCAAATAACATGCCATAGGTTTACAATCCTGCATATTCTGTAATCTGTAATTATCCAGATTCTTCCCATTAATTAATAGTGATTGGAGTTTTACTGTATTACAAGTACTCTGTGGTAACTACCTATGCTTGCCCTTACTCTGTAGGTATGAAAACTAAACTGAAGAAACTTAACCATGTTTGATTGGTAAACTAACTTGGTTTCACTGAATGGCAGGTACCACACAGCAGCTGAGTTGTGGTTAAGCCCCTGCCCCACTGTTCAAGGGGCTTACAAATGGTGGTAGCTTTGCATATGGGCATTTCACAAAGTTATTTACCTGGATGTGGTATTGTAACCCAAAAAGCTTTGGGAATTACTGCAGAGAAGGTATCCTTTAGAATTTTGATTATGCTCTCATGCAATTTTTGCAACAAAACAGCAATGAAGCAATTATTTTAAATAAGTGGCAGTATTCTGGTCCCAAGTAGGAAGAGATGCAAAAAATAAATGGTAAAATAAAAAGTAAATATAAGTAAATTCTTATGTTGCAGAAGCCTTCAGTAAAGAGTTTCTTGTTTCTTTTTAATCTGTGATCTTGCAAACACATTTTGCAGGAAGTATTTTCTTCCATGGTTGTCTATTCAGAAGACATTATATATAAAGAAAAGACTTCAGATTGCTGATTCACGCATCTTGTTGTTTTGACTCGGTAGAGTAGATTCCTTATTGCCAAAACATCAGAAGGGAGTGGAGAGGAATTCTCTCTTGTATTGCAGATTATAGTTGGTCCAGACTATATTACATCTTGGCATCAGCAGATGGAGACAGGAAATAAAAAGCACTTGCAAAATCAGCCCCCTACGCTAGTTCTGGCCATGTAGATTTGGTTAATTTCCTTTGTCCAGCAGATGAAACGGCTCTGGCTTGCCAAGTTCATCTGTTAAGTGTTGTTAATGGCTTTGTTTTTCCTTTTGGAGGCATTAGCTTGTGAAATTTTAAATGCTAGTGAAATTTTACAGAACAAATTAAATTAATTTGTCTGGGAATAATGTTGTTAAACTCTAAATGTGTTGAACTAGAAAAGTTTTCTAGAAGCAAAAGGGTTCAAATATATGAGAAATTATTTGTACACAAAATGGATGGGGAAGAGGTTACCATCCATCTCATTTCCTGGGAAAAGTCATTGATGAAGCTTTTTGCCAATTGTTTGCTCGTTGGCTTCTCTGAAGCTTGTGAAAACAGAAGACAATTTAAGACAGTTATTAATGTTTGGTAGAGATACCACCTTCATGTGGTATCTGGAGCGTAATGCAGTACAGCCTCAGTCTTGACAGGCCTCTTTTTGTGCTACTGTAATACAATGCATAACCATCACCCTAAATCTAGTGTCTTTTGTAATCTGGATTAGTTACTGATCAGACATTTGGCTAGCTTCCTAGCAAAGGCCAGAAAGAGTCCATTGCTGCTGCTGTTACCCCACAAATCAAATTTGTAATGTGGGGTATTACAGTACATACATTACCTGCATATAATGTGGGTTTTGGAGCTGGATTGTTCTGAATTACTACTTACCTCTCCCTGATGAAGAACACAAACTCTAAAGTCATATTTTTCCTCTGAAACTGATTTGCCTTTGTTTTTGATGTCATGTGACAAAATGATTTTTGGACCTAGTAGTTGCCTAGGAAACCTTGCCCAAATACGATGCTAGTCTGGTGGAGCTTTCCAGTGCTTTGCAAAAAAACATTTCATACATTAAAACCTTAGTTGTTGGGCTTTAAGAGAACAGGAACCTGTCTGACTCCATTTAGTCTCTGTATTCTTGAGCGGGGTTTCTGTTGTAATGGGCCAAAAACACAGTTTAGAGCCAGGACTGGTGTTTTATCTCTATTAAGCCTACTCCTCTGATTCAAAGCATGAAGCAATACTTATAATCACATTTAATACCACTCCTATAAACTGGGGCCGTTATTAAACAAACACACTAGCACTGTCTTGCAGTAACATATGAAGGGATGATGTGCATCATCCATGTAAATACTTGCATGTATAGCAAATGCGGTATCACAGTTGCACTATAGGGTGTCACGGCAGAGCTGAAAACTAATACTGAGATTCTATTTGTCATGGGCCATGCCACTCTTGAGGGGCAGCTTTTCAGAAGAAGTCTTGTCTGGTCTCTCTCTGTCTCTGTCTCCCCTTCCCTGTAGGACCCCTTGCATACAGCGATGCTTGCAACAAAGGAACTATTTACAGTTAAGTGTCCTTGCACTGAGCCCCCCAAAATGTTCCCCACCCAAACTGCAGGATGGAAATCGGCCCACTTCAGCATCTTTGGTCACACTAATGTTCTTTTTTTAAGACTAATGGCTTGGAAAGTCTTAAGCTGGATCCCCCTTCTAGTTTGGTGATGTGAGCATGCAGCACATAAGCTGATACTGAGGAAATGTAATAATTATATCTGCAGTCAGCTTTGAACAGTAGAGAGGATTTGTAACTTAAGATTTTTCTTAAAAGCCACATATAAATACCATGCGTGCTGTTTGCTAGAATGGGGGTTATCTCTCCCAAGCAGTATCAGAGTTCCAGGCATGGCTGGCTTTCAGAATAGTTGCATGTTAGGCTCCAGAGCAGTGAGAGATGTGTGGGTGAAGCCCGCTGTGCCCCCGCTCCCCAGACACCCCCTCAGTAGCCGCAGAGCCCCCTGCTAACCCCCAGCACAGTCGGAGGTAAGCGGGCTCGTGGTGGGAAGGGGTTAACTCCTCACTCCCTAGGAGGAGGCCTCTGCCTGGTGCCGGGCCGGGTCAAGCTCCTGCCTAGGACCCTACTTGGCCCAGCCCCCCAGGGAGCCCCGCGACCGGAGCCATGTGAACAGGTGCT
>NW_017728906.1:1476499-1490497 GCF_001723895.1 Crocodylus porosus | reverse complement strand
ACTTCCTGCCCTTTGGGCAGGGGGCTGGACTCAATGATCTCCCGAGGTCCCTTCCAGCCCTAATGTCTATGAAATCTATGAAATGTTCCGTTTAGGTAAAAAGCTAACTAAATTTCATTCACTCATTATAGTCTTACCATGGGAACTCTTGTGGGCAGTATGAAGTACTTCTTTTTCAGTTAACATATATTCCCCATTTGCTTTGAGATTTCAAGGACCAGCGTGCCCAAAAAAAGTCTTTCAGCATAAGTACAGAAACTTTTATACCTCATAAAAACTAAGAAGTCTTGCTAGAAAATGTTTTTAAAAAACCTTAGCTCTTAAACCAACATAAATTAATATGATGCAGCATTGCATAGACTTAGGTATACTGTAATTAAGTGGAAGTCCAGTCCTTTCAGTTATACCAGACATATACCTCCTGAAAATCTTCATATATATTAATATTGTTCCCTTTTTTACAGAA
This sequence comes from Crocodylus porosus, assembly GCF_001723895.1. Taxonomy (NCBI): domain Eukaryota; kingdom Metazoa; phylum Chordata; order Crocodylia; family Crocodylidae; genus Crocodylus; species Crocodylus porosus. Next base: position 1,490,031 of record NW_017728906.1, on the reverse strand, counting down.
TTTCATAGGAAGCAACCTGTAGAGGGGGTTGTCAAGTTATACTAAGTCTTGATGTTGACCTTTAATCAGTAGTTTCTAACCGGTTACTTCCAGGCGGCAGTCTTCCATTGGGACCTTCCATTATTTATGGTTGCAGAAATTATCCGTAGAGCCATGTTTCTTCAAAGTGCTGGAGAGCAGTATGATGTTGCTCTTGCTGTTGCCATAGGGCAGTTAAGGTTACAATTCATTGCTTCAATTCCTTATCATTCCTAACCAGGGCTGTCCCCAAAGTCAAGAAAAAGTTTTTAAAGAGGAAACTTAAAATTGGCAGAAATTGACTTGGGTCCCCAACCTTTCTTCTTAGTTTTCATTCGGTGTTAGGGAAATGGGATTTTTTCATTATTGTGATGATGAGATTGGTGATTTTACTCCTATTGTTGTAGAATCAAACTGTCAATATATAATTTTTTATTAGTGTTTTTTTTTGTTTGTTTGTTTTTTTTAAGGAACCAAAATGTTAACTTATATGAGTAAAGACAGTGGAACCATGAAGAAATCTAACCAACTTACTTGAACTAAATTCCCCTGAAGTAATGTAATATTACTTCCACTGAAGTAATGTTAAGTACTGCTTTCCAGTTTTGCTCACTGTCCTAAGGAGTCCTGGAGGTCTGCCTTGGAAGTTTATAATCCTCCCAAAATGGCTGTACTAATGGCTAATAGGATATGTTCTGGTTCCTAACTGGTTGCAACACTGACTGTGGGTTCATGGGATTAGAGCACATTATATAGCTCAAGTTTTCCCCTCTTTAATATTCTGTTGGAGAGGAGTTGAGTAAAGGGAGCGCATATGAACTCTGTATTTAGTTGAGGAGCAGTTTGAAACGTATCAGTTTCATATTTCTTCTTGAATTACCACATCGACTGCCATAGCATATGACCACCTAACATGAAGACACCAACTACTTCAGGTACTAGAAGTAATATAGCCACATTGGTCTAGCACTCTTTCTGAACTTTTTTTTTATAAATATACCTTTTTTAGTAGGAATAATTGACCTGTTTGGAGTTCTGTGCTCCTGCAGTTATGCTGCTTGAGCTAGCTGATTTTTCTGCATTGTGCTAGGGTGTAACCGAGGAAGCTGAACTTGATCTCATTTGATTCTAAGTCTAGTCCTTTGTCGTACTTCCAAAAGAGCCTGCCTCGGACGAGACAAAAATAGGTATCAACTGGTAGGTCAGTTTTCTGGTACTGCAGCTTCATTTAGGCATGTGACAGACAGTGAGTAAGTAGGCACGAGACAAAATAAGGAATGGAAAATCACATTGTGGTTAAGTTTAATAAATTCCATCTCTTCCACAAGTCTCTGGCTGATGCTTTCAATTGTGACACCTGATAGAAAGAAGAGTATTAAGGAAAACAAGACTAATCTACAAGCCATATATATGTTAACTGGCTTGGTGTTAAAGCCTAGAGGTTTTTGGGATTTGAAAATTCAAAGAGCTAAATCTCTTTTAGATGCTGATATTCAGACTTAAAGAAGTGTATCTTTCAGGCATGAGGTTTGGCCAGTGCATGTGGTAATTCCTGGTTAAACTTCTGCTGAACAAGGACAATTCCTTATGCCAGTTGTCAGTATTAGCTTCAACCTTGAAAGTTAAGTACATTATTGAACCCTGTTCTTAGTGTTGTGGCTTTGTGCTACAAATACAAATAATGCCATAGAATTGCCATGTTGAGACTTCTGGGAAAGAGCATCACCTCACTGAGGCTGGTAAACTTGTGCGAGTAGAAGCAATTTCAGCTTATTTTTAGGAGTCAAAGGGTTTATGCTAAAGGTTTTGTTTTTTTCCTTTGTTTTGCCAAATACATAACTGTTCTTTAAAAAAGCATGCCAAGTGCCTTGGGGTTTAGATATACTTGTTGGGAGATGAGAGTTTGGAAATATGTGGTCTCTTATTATCATGTTCTTAACAGCTGTTTAGCTCAAACATTTCAGAGAAGCAATGTCTGTTGAACCTTTTAAACAAAACTCTTCTGCTCAGTCTTTATGGTTAGTATTAATTCTTATAATCCTATGAGTTACAAATCCCTCAGTTCTGTTTCCCAGTGTATCCAAGATGCATTTTAATTTTGAAGCCGAGTACTGAATTAACAAGCAGAGGATTGATGGAACTTTCTTATACATTGTTGGTGGTGCTGTCTGAAGTGCTTAGCATTGGCTTCATTTTTGCTAACTGCTTTTACTGAGACAGTCTGATCAGTGCCATGTGCTTTAGAAAACCCTACCTGATTTCTGTGTAGAATCTTTTTAGCATGGTTGTCTTTAAAGAATTTGAATTCTAGATCTGAAAAGTTGTAGATGATTTGTATATCTGTTCTGTTTTATTTTTACTTGTTTCTACTTGCATCTTTTTTAGGAGTTTTTTTGAATTGCTGCTGTTCTTTGGAAAAGATGAGTTCTACGAAGATCCTTTAAAAGATATTTTAGGCTCAATCCAGGTAAAGTTAGTCATTGCCACCTTATGTTTACTAAATGCAGTTTTCATTTGTTAAAGTAACCATCCTGCTTGTAGCTAAAGAATTTGTGAATGTTAGAGTGAAATATTTGATGGCATAGGTCAATGCAGGGAAGGAAAATTATTAATACCTTCTTGATTTTTTTGATTTTTTTTTTTTTGTATTGAACATTAATGTTTTTCTTAAGGTTGCAACCATTTGACCCTGCTTGTATCAAATCATGAATTAAGTAGAGCATAATTCTAGTTTTGTAATGATAAATGTCTTTGTTTTTAAATTAAGGTTGTATTTTTCCCTTTTATTTCTAAGAAGATCAGAACTAGTTTCTACCTGCTTTCTGGTAATCTCTGACCAGAACTTAACATCCACCAAGAAATGTAGTATTCTAAGCTTAAATCAACAGTTTCTCGCCCACTGTTCAGATAGTCGGTTGAATGCTAAACTGCTACTGTCTTTAATTATTGCACTATTTTGTACTTAGACCTCTCTGCCTAAAATGGTAGGTATTAAAGAATGCTAACATTTTATTGTTTATAATTGTACAAATCTATGTTAAAAATAGGACTTGATGCCTCTGAAAGTGTAACCAGATGCTAAAGCACATGGGGAAGGAATTGCAGCCTAAAGAATACTACGGTTTATAAGTGGGGTCTACTTTTGTATGAATGCTGTGGGACTATTCTGTTAATATTTATGGCACCCATGGTGGGTGGTATATAGGCCTCAAATGATGGATCTTTGAGGAGAACACTATGTTGGGGAAAAATAAGTAGCAAAACTTTTTTTTCTACCTTTAAACTTGGTGTTTGTATTTTTGATAAATGCATAAAGCCAGTTAAATTACAAAAACCATTTAAAACATCCTTCAAAGGCTCTTTCTCTTGCTGGGGAAGCTTGTAAGACTTATTTTTTAACAGGATGTGTGAAAGTGTACTTGATTTAAAAAAAAAAAAACCACATTTCAGTTCCTTGGTTATCAGACAAGATTTATCTGAATATAGTACAAGAAATTAGGAGTAAATTGATACTAAAACTCTCTACAGCAAAAATGAACATCAGAAGCTGTTCTCCAGTTCGTATGAAATTATTTTCTTGTACAGTAAAAGTTAATGATAGAGAAATCCTCTTGAATTGAATACCTGAGAGAAAATTAGAGCACTGTTTGACTTCCCTCTTCAGACTTTCAGTACTGTTATGGATGATGGGAATTGGGTACACACAGGCTATTATTTGGTCCTAATTTTAATCATTTAAATGAATGATTTCAGCAGTATGTAGAATTTTTGACAGAAATGTCTGACTTGCATTTTAGCTCAAAGGTGTTAGTTTTGGACTATGCATATTCCAATATGCTAATTCCTTTAAGAATTAGTAGTACATAGTTGGTGTCACAGCATCTCCTTGTGTACAGACCTTGTATACATTGATTTCTGCCAACTGAAGATTTGGTCATTGGGGTTTGTTAGATATCTTTAATTGGAGATGAGAATTCAGCTCACTCATTGTCAACAAAATGCACAGGCTTGCCATTAATGGATGTTGGCAAGACTTCTGTATGAAGGAAATTAGATTGGTGCCTTTAGGTTTACTATATAGTCACAGTCAACATATGACTCTAGCTGTGATATTGATTCAATGCTGAGCATATAGATATAGTTTTGACATTTAGTTATTTAATGATTCAGTATTTATCTCACTTGTTCTTTAAATGTAATGTTTTTTAAAAAAATCATAGGAATGCCAGAACCTCCTAAACAGATATGGAAATATGAACCTGGAATTGGTGACTCGAATTATCAGAGATGGTGGACCTTGGGAGGATCCAGTGTTACAAGCAGTTCTTAAAGCAAAGCCTGTATCTCAGGACTTAGGTATGTCATTTAATAAATATATAGTTTTTAAACATTTTAAATCATTGTGTATATTTGAGGCAACATAACATAGTAAAATCTTTAATTTATACATGTAATTCTCTGGTGTTTCATTAAACCAGTTATTTAAAAAGAAAATGAAAGCCACTTTGTTTTCTTTGTGCTGACTTAAGAAGTCATGAGATGGTTGCTAAATTGACATGAGCATATATAATATGAAAGGCAAGTTAAGTTTTTACCTGCAAAAGAGCTTGGCCATGATTAGCTTGCTGATGTACTGAGAATAGCTTGTCTTGCAGACCAGCGCTGTCCAGCCACTTCCTTATTATACTCTCCAATTTGTCTGTGTTCATCTGCTGGCTCTTGCATAGATTGTAAGGCCTTTGTGACCAGGATCTGTTTTTTCATTTTGTTTGTATAGTGGAACGATTCTCGACCACGGTGCTATGAGAGCCATGTAAGGGTGCCACAGAACTGCACTATGTTAGCACTGTTAGGTGTGTGAACACTGACAAATACATCCAGAGGTGACTCCATAGTGTCAATAACATTTGGACCTGTTGTGGTCTTTCTGAATTCTTTGCAACAGAAGTATTGCTCTATTGACAGATATCGTTTCTCTGGCAGTGTCAAGCAGGAGGTTTCTGACAGGCCATCGAAACGAAACGAGTTGTCTTTTCAGTGGTGGGTCCAGAACTAAGGCAAATTAGTAGGATAATGAGGGAAAGCTTTGACGCTGCAGAGGACCATTGCAGAGGCGTCCAAGGATTTTGTTTCCAGAGCTGACAGTAGTTCATGTTTCACTATGATTTAAATTGGTGGTCTCCAAGCTTTTAAGTAGGAGATCACCTTTGGCATTTTAAAAGCAACCTGAGATCTACTGTGTACTGCTGCCACCCCATCCCAGCCTAGCAGGTAAGTCTGTGGGGAGGGAAATGGTGGGGCAGATCAAGGCAGAGGGGGGGAAAATATTATTTGGGGGTGTGCCTCCCCAGCAAGTAAGCTCTGCGCAGCTAGGGCCCCACTCAACTTGCCTCTTGCTCCTGCCTTGGCAGCACTGTCCCTCACTGTGGGGTCCTCAGTCTAGCCCTTGCCCCTTCCCTCCCCCATGGACTGACTTGCTGGGCTGGAGGATGCACATGCATGCATGCAGGCACTCAGTCCCCTGTCCCAGCCTCAGATTGACTCCAGGAGGCCCCAAGATCTACTGCAAGAGGCTCAGAGATCTAGCCATGGATTGGGATCCACTGGTTGGTGACCACTGGTTTAAATAGTAGCAAAGCAGGTATGAGGGGAGGGACCATCGTTGGTCAGTTGTGCATCACAATACAGTCTAGACAAGGATCCCTGGCTGCGATGACTGACTTGTTGATAAACCATAAGCAGAAATAGTAGCTGAAGTCCAAAAGGATATAGGTATTTACAGTAATGGGAAACCTTTATATAGGAGTTAGACTTGGCAGTCCTTTGTGGTACCTGGTACTTCTGTCACTCCCAAATAACAGTAAGCTGGTGCTAGTTTTTATTGCAGGCTGCTACTCCCTCTTTTTTTTGTAGCTAAATATTTTAACTCCTGATACTTTTTCTCTTGGCTTTCTTTAATATTCCTGACATGGCAGTGCACCTTCACACTACTTTCTTAACTTTCAAGCAAAAATCTCCTCTCAAAGGCGGAGGGGTGGGCCTTGCCACCATTTATATCAACTGCCTCCAAGGCGCTCACTTAGAGCAGGAGTTTCATTGAGCGTAGAACATTTTAAGTCCCTTGTGTGAACAGTTGTGTACTCCTTACATAGTTGGACTTCATTTGATGTTTATCTTACAAAAACTGAACTGAATTGCTCCCTCTCTGGGTGCTTTAAATAATGCAGCATCGTTATCTGTTATCCATTCACCTATAGAACTGACCCAGGTATTTAATTTAATTTTTTCTTTTCAACTTCTGTAATGCAGTCATACCATATAACTAAGGCCTCTGGCACACAGTTATTTAATGGCACAGTGGAATCTCATCCCCAGTCCCAACTATCACATCTTCTGCCATGCCACACGTGTATGGCAGGAAGCAAGATTGTTGGGATCGGGGATTGAGAACCCCCATCATGGTATTTCTGTTTGCCAATGCAAGGATCCTGGGATCATAAACCGTTCACTGGGGGTGGGAGGCAAGAGCTTCCCCTCTTGAGGACTTCAGACCCAACCAGGAGCCTCTGATCCCCAGCAGCCCAGCCAGAGCTGCCAGAAACGGAGTTTGAAGTCCCTGGCAGCAAAGCCCAAGGAAGCTACATCAGTGTATTCTTTAAAGCTCTAGGTGCTAACACCTAGATACTACAGAGCCTTCACCTGCTGTCTGGAGCTGAGCACCTGGGGGAGCTTTTTAAAAAAAATAGCTGCAGCCCAGCTGCCTGCATGCTCTTCAAAGCTCCCCATGCACTGGTTCTCACAGGATGGGGCACAGGGAGCTGAGAACTCGTGTGTCCCCAGCTGCCCATGCCCCATATCACGAAGCAGTGCCCACAGCTGGGGAACAGGGCTATCCCAGTTCCTCAGCTGTTGCTTCTGTGGGTGCCCCAGGAACTTAAAAAACAAAAAAAACAACAGCCATGTAACTGGGGCTCCAGGTCAGGAGACAAGCCGTGAAGTTGGGCTCTCAGCACCCCCTGATTTGCCTCTGGGGATTGGGTGGGGGCATCAGGTCCAGAATCCAGTGTTGCCCCCCTCCAGCCCAGTTTCACTGCTTTAGGTAGGGGACCATTGTGTCTTGGATCCTAGGGCTGCCTTATGCTAGATCCCTACACTCAGCTGAGCATTGGGATCTGTCATGTCAGCCCCAGTATGTTACGGATTTAGTTTAAAGCATGTGTGTAGCATGATCATGCTCCAGGAACAGCCTTAATATCCCCTCATGGCCATGTGACTCCTGCCTCCCTACTATGTCTCTACCCTCCCTTTTTCTTCACTTGTGACACTTTGTTAAGGGAAGCTGTCCCAAGGTCCTCAAGTGAGCCCTTATTCACTTTGGCTGGCTGGTACCTCTTGTACCTGGCTGGCCCCAGTCCATGCCTCTTGGACACTAAGATATGGACCTTCTGGCCCTGTCCATGCCCCAGAGAGCCAGTTGCCTTATGAGCTGTATTCATGGCTTCCTTCCTCCCCTATAGCCATGCCTATGCCTTACAGAAGTTACTCTGTGTTCATTGGAAAGGGCCCCCTGCTTTCCATGCAGCTTTTGCCTTTTTAGGCCTTGAACGTCTGTCCGTGTCTCAGGCTTCCTGGCCTTGGCCCTTCTATTCTGGCTGTGCTTCTTGGCTCAGGCCCACTGCCCTGGACCTTGGCTCCTGTGCCCCAGACCCACCTTGTACCTGTATGTTCTGGGCCCCTGGCCCTTGTCTTGTGCTCACTGGGTCAGCCCTTAGGGTCCTTGACCCCACGAGTCTTGCCCTAAGTCTTCCCCACTGAGGGTTAAGGTTGCCCACAAGCCATATCTCCCTTGGAGCCCTCTCAGCCCAGCTCCCTTGGGTAGCTTGATGCCTGTCTGTCAGATTGCCTGCTTCTGCTTGGGCACTGGGTTTATGTGCCCAAAGCCCCACCTCTTCCAGTCCTGTGGCTTCCCAGCCCCACAAACTGGTTTTCTCATGGAGTTGATGCCGCCTCTGCTGCTGTAGCCAGCTGCTCTCCCCTCCTAAAGTGACAGGGGTTGTGATGCAACAAGCCACAAAGATGGTTAGACGCATTCTGTGTGCCATTTTCTTGTGTTGTGTGGCTATATTAGCCTGCCATAAATTGGCTTTAACATGTGCCTGGGTTACTACTTATGATGTAATTAACACCTTAATTGCATCTTAAATGTAACCTGTACTAGGGATTTTTTTCTTAAATACAATACACACCTCTTCCCCCCCCAAAATTAGCATCCATGCTTAATGTGGGGAAGCTAATTTTCTGGTTTTCCTGATTTTGATTCCTGTTCTACTGGTACATATTACTGTGTGGGTTGCTGAGGGTATTTTTTGCCCTAATGGCTCATTGTTCTTTACTTTGCAGGTGTTTAATGCTTATCCCTCCTTTTTATGGTGTTGTTCCACTAATCAAGCTAACCCTTCTTAAGACAATTTTGCTGTCTTCTAGTTGTTCCTGATCTTTCACAAACATCTTAGCTCTTTAGCATAGGTTTTTATTTCTTTTCAAAGTTGTAAGTTCACCCATTGGGACCAGTTGCCAGCAGCAGTTAGAGATTCCGTTTTAGTGATGCAGGAAAGGGAGGTGGATCAGCTGAAAACAAGGCCATGTCTCTGCTCTATGCAGCCATTACTCTTTTTTGTTGTTTCCTTTCAAAAACAAAGTGTGTATTGTATTTGGGAACGTGTTATATGCAAGAAAATACGGTATTACATTTTTTTTAAGTCATGTTGAGAGATCATATAAACCATACATACTGTGCTGCTGTTGGTCCCTCCGCTTGCACAAAAAGGGCAAGTCCAACCTGTGCTTGCTGCACCTGTCCTCTTGTACATTGCAGTAGTATTTTCAGAGGACCACAGAGAGGGGGTTCTTTGGAGAAAGAGAGCCAAGTTTTTCTATGTGGAGAAAGAGCAAGGCCAAAACAGGATTTTACAGGCAATGGGAAAAGCTTGAGAATTTCAAGAGCAGCTCTCTGAAGAAGCCTGCCAAGAATTTTGAAGAGGAAGGGAAAATCAGAGGAGACTTGAACATAAAGGCTTTCTGCTCTCTACCTTTTAAGCTTTGTAATTAAGACATCAAGTTCCATCAAGGCTCTGTATAGTCTTTGCTTGGACAAGAATAGATAACCTTTCTTAAATTAATGTTACATTTGCCCAGTTTCTACTATAATTAGTTTTTTTGGGTTTTTTTTCCTGCTTTGGGATTAAAGCCTGTACATGTATCCCCAGGGACTTTAACCCTAGAGAGGAAGGGCTCTGGTAGAATTAATTGGGTTGAAAAGCACCCAGGGTTTGTGAGAAGTGATTTTGTGGAGCAACTGCAGCCATCGTTACTAGTGACAGTCAGTAGCCAGGAATTGCTGGTATAAATTAAACTTGGGTCTTAAGGGTGCTGCATCTTGAGGACATGTCACCTAAGGCTGTACAGTCAGAAAATGGGAACTCTATTTATAACAAGTCTGAGTAATATAGCAGACAAATCTTTGCTTCCCAGTCAAAGGAAATGGATGACACCTGATTATTATGCATGTTAAAAGTCCTTTATTTACAGGAGCAGAAGCACAAGTTAAAAGTGAATCTGCTCCATAATTTGTCAGGTCAAATCTATTTACCTCCTACTTGGGTGAAGATTGCAATGGTTTGGTTATCTTGGGTGTATTAAAATGAACTCTAAAAATGCAGCTAAGACTGAAAGTACCTGGGTTCTATGAGGAGGAGTATTCGCCATTATCATGTTCCTGCAGTTAGGTGAGGGCAGAGGGCCTTGATCTTTCCTAGTGTCTCTTTGTTTCTACGTTCTGCTAACTCTCATTCATAGATTCATAGACGCTAGGGCTGGAAGGGACTTTGGAAGATCTTTGAGTCCAGATGTCTGTGGGGAGTTAAATCTCCACCTTTATTTCTTTAATTGTTTTTAAAGAATTATTCTGGAGTTAAGTCCAAAATGTTCTGATTTTAATATAGGAATAATGCAGCTTCAAAGCATTTTTTTTGTCATATGGACATTAGACTTATGTGATTAATATTCAGGAAATTAAATCTGGATTAATATACCAATGATTTGGGCTGTTGCAGCAGTGATGGACTTTGTAGCCATTGTAATTTAGGCATAGCTTTACTTTGTTTATATCAGTCTTCCTTTTTCCAGTTAGTCATAACTTCTCATATTTTGAGGATACCAATTTTCCATGTCACATTGGGTTTTAAATTAAAGCAAAAATCTGTCTAGCTGCTTTTGCATTACATAAGTTTATGCAGAACCACTGTGTACATCCTTGTCTTGTTTCTCCATGATGAAAATCGATTTCTCAGCATTAGTCTCTACCTCCAATGAAGGGTCGAGGCTCCATTGTCCAAGACAGGGGTGGTCAGCCTGCAGGATGGGTGCTGTGAGCAGTGTGTGTGCGCGCGCGCGCCCTTGGCAGATTGGAGAAGGAACAGGTAGTATTAGGACAGATATGGCTTGAAGCAGAAAGCAAAGCATCACATCAGGCACAGGGCTAGAAGCTGAAAGCAGAGCAGCAGACTTGAGGGCAAACACACAGTCTTAAATTGAGTGCTGTCTGTGACTCAAATTAAGCAAATCTAACAGCTGGGGCCACAGTTTCAAAGGTATTTATGCACTTAAAGATGCATCTGGGTTTCTAAATGCCCCTAAACTCTTTGGTTAATGTTGCAACTTTAATTTTGTGGTATGTTAGTAGTTTTGATTCTGTTTTTCATCAAAGAAAACTTTAATACATGATGTATCAGTAAAAATTAGATTAATTTAATCCTTGTTGCAGCAAAGCAAGGACTTTTTAAAAATGAAAAATAAACTCTATGGGAATCAGCTCTGGTACTGTTACTGTGCAGTCTGAGGAAGTAAAGGTTAGTTTTGCCTTGAAGTAATGTTAATATTGTGAGAACTATATTGGAAGATTTGAAGTTTCAGAGTTACTTAGTTTGATCAATGATCCAAACTGACTGTGGAACTATGACCTTTGGAATCTGCAAAACAAACTAGACTTGGTTGCATTAATTAAAATAAAACATTGGTTATATGAACTGAGGGTGATTTGTCTTCTGCTCTTTCTCTGTCCTATCTGCATGGCTACTCAGCCTAACAAGATTAAAGATGTTTAGGAAGGAGAGAGAGAAATCATCATGCTTCAAGACTTAGCTCAGTCTGTAGTCATGAGAGGTGGAGGTGGGAGATCAGCCTTTAACTACTGGAGAATATTCATAACTGCAGGGTTATCCTAGGGACTGCTTCTGGCTCTTGAGATAACTTGCAGCCCCCAAGCACCTGGCCCAGGTGCTGATTCTGACCACCTTCCTGCTGCTGCCACTAGGTTGTCTGGGATTCCCCTTTCTCTTCCAAATTCCACTTCCTGCCTAGTCTCTAGGGGGAGGATGGGCCATGGGAGGCCATAGCTAAGGTTTCAGGGGGTACCTGAGACCCCTACATAACATAGCAGGACTGGTACACAATGCAGCAGTGAAGCCCACAATACAGCTGGCACAGCTGCCTCCAGGGAGGCCTGTAACCTCCAGCCACTTGCGTTGACCAGCTCTGGCTTATGGCAACGTTTACTGCACACTCATGAAGCAATCACTATTGATCTCTGGAGAAAGAATATGGAATGGGCTGGTCTCATCAAACAGCAGTACATCTGTTTACAAACAGAAAGCTAGCTTCCTGCAGATTTGTACTTAAACATCTGACTGGCTTTCTTGGATAGGTTTTTGTTAATTATAATGCTTAATGAATGTCCTATAAAAATGAACATGCCATTTTGTTGGGAGAGCAGAGTCTAATGATTTTAAAATCTTTCTTTTCTGTGCAGTTAACAAATATTTAAGCTCTGAAAATCCACTGTTCTTTGAACTACGTGCCAGATACCTTATTGCTTGTGAACGCATCCCAGAGGCAATGGCTCTTATCAAAGCTTGCATAAATCATCCAGATATCAGTAAAGATCTGTATTTCCATCAAGCTCTTTTCACCTGTCTTTATATGTCACCATTAGAAGATCAGCTGTTCCAGGAGGTACTGTGTGTTGGTATAAATTTGTTATGCCTGTAAATTACACTTAGTTGTCAAGGCATGTGAAATTTTATCCATAGCATAACCAAATATCAATCTGGTAGACTTTATATGACATCAGCTTGAATTTATTTTCCTAGGACTAAAGTCTGCTGTAAGTGAAGTGCATAGAACTCTGATTGATTTCATTGGAAGTTTACACATTTAAAAAACAAAATTTCTTTAACTCTTACAATTGCTGAATTTCTTGAATCTTCAGAGTTATAGTACCTTTTATTTCAAAGCAGTACCACAGCAAAAGAGTCTAAATCTACGTGACTTTCAGTTTATTTTTTCAGCTTGTCCAGGTGCTTAAGTTGTGAAAAGTCTCTCTCATTTAGTGTTGGCCGGATGATGTTCACTTAAGCGCATGCCTTTTAATACTTAAAGCACATGTTGGCAATTTCTCCATCTTCTGTCTTTGTCAAAATCAAGATGAGTTTGAAGAGGCCTTTCAACCCTTGTCCTCGCAGTGCATATGAATACACATTTTTATACCAAAATCCCGTTGCAAACTTTACATACCTGATAACATCTAACAAACTTTTTAAAATATGGAATTTAACTTAAATGATACAAAATATTTGTGAAACTCTTGCCTAAGAAACCCTGTGTCAGTAGCAATTTCTATATATTTCAGTGACTGCTTTAGCACAGCTAGGTTTGATCATATGTTTCCTGATAGTAAATTTTATCTAAATTGGTCTTATTTTAATTGCCTAGCACTTGCTGAGGACTGATTGCAGGAGTGGAATTGAGATCATCTGCAACACTGAAAAAGAAGGGAAGACCACCTTAGCCTTACAGCTATGTGAATCGTTCCTTGTCCCACAGCTTCAGAGTGGGGACATGTATTGTATATGGTAAATACTTTATTTCTGATGAAACAGCTTGGCAGATGAAGAATACGTAATGTAAAAGTGGTACTGGTGTTAACTTTAAGACTCATCTAAAATTTAAAATTGCCTATGTAACTATTTTGCTTGGTATGCATGTTGGACATATCTTGCCTTTTATACAATTCATATCTGTAATGGAAGAGGGCCTTTGTAGTAAGCATGATGTATTTGCTATATTGGTAACTTCAGACTAGTAGAAGATAATCTTTTTAGTTAATAAATTGTGGTAAATATAGGCTGCCTTAAGTCTGGCACCCTTGCTGGGTGAACAGGGACTCCCCCAGTGCCTGCTGGTCCCCTCTGACTAGTTTATAACAGGCCACTAGATCTTTCCTCAGCCTTCTCTTATGGAGGCTGAACAGGTTCAGGTCCCATAGCCTCTCCTCATAGGGCCTGCCCTGTTGTCTCCTGATCATGCGAGTGGCCCTCCTCTGGACTCTCTCCATGCTGTCGACATCCCTCCTGAAGTGCGGCGCCCAGAACTGGACGCAGTACTCCAGCTGCGGCCTG
>NW_017728906.1:1467492-1476004 GCF_001723895.1 Crocodylus porosus | reverse complement strand
GTAAAAGGCCACCAGGTTGGTCTGACAGGACCTGCCACTGATGAACCCGTGTTGGTTGCCCCTAAGCATGCAGTTCCTAGCTGGCCCCTCATGGATGTGTGCCAGAATAATTTATTCTGTAACTTATATTACAACTTTCCTCGTCTTGATTGTGAAATAGGAAGCTAAAAATATGAACCTAAAATAGAGCCCTTTTTGTATTCAGCATATCAGTATTAATACTGTATTTCAAGAGCAGTAACTGTTAAATAGTGTTAATTTTCACGCTTTAAAAAAAGTGTACAAAGTAGGGGGTATGAGATCTGTTTTGCATTTCGGGAAATTGAGGCAGTGTGAAGTGACTTATCCGAGGTCATCCAGTATGGCAGCAATGGAACCCAGGTGTCCCGAATCCCTGTCTAGACATTTATTCTGCCAGACTGCACTATCTCAGTCAAGTAACTTGATTTTCCCCCCCATGAAATTTATGTTAAATATTTGGTCTTCGATTTTTGAGTAGAAGTAGTCTCTCTTGATCTTGAAAATTTGGCAGTAATAACTATATATGTGTTGTCATTGAGATTGCAATGGTTAGATCTAGTTTATCATTGCATGAGAGGCCCTGAACATTGTTCGATTTAAATCCACACAAAAGATTTTCCTTATCCTGAAGTCCATGTTTCTGAACTCATGCAAGGCAGAACTTTGCCAAGCTTAGATGTATGAAATTTCAGAAGATGTGCTTGATACTATATAATCTGTTTATTATCAGAGTGTTACCTTTTTTCTAGTGCATTTACCTCCTTCTTAGAGGCAGCAAATATCTGGACTTCGTAAAGGTTCTGCAGCAAATAACTGCTTCTGTGCAATTGTAAGAAAATATTTATCTATTGCAATTGTGGAACCTGTAGAGTAACTTTTCTTGTATCCCTCCAGTTCAGTTATGAAGGACAACATTTATTTAAAAGATCCAAAAAGAGCAGTGTCAATTTGCTAGTGGTAATAGGGTTCAAGATAAAGCACGCTAAATCTCAGTGCTTTCCCCCAGAGACTTGGCATGTGTAGAATACCTACTATGAATGATATAAAGCATCCTACCCTAGGTCAAAACCCAGGATATTATGGATTAGCAAAGAAAGGACTCCCTGGGGCCAGCAGGCACTTGCAGGGATGATGTTGCAGGAGAACTGGCTTCATGAAGCCAATTAATGTTGTTAGCACTTAATGGTCCCTTTATTTCTTAAGCGGCTTCTACCAAGATCCGAGACCTCTTTGCATGCGTGTGCATACTACTCTGGAGGAGGTTGGCCCTTGAGCCATTCTGTCCCTGGACTGCATCGTTCTAATAAGCATTTAGAAATGAACTACCAAATGCTTCTGACAATTCATTATAGCTACTATGGGTACATCTTGCCTGAAATTAAAAACACATGTGTAGGTGCTTCATGCAGGCTGCATTTGGTCTCTCCAGGGGCAGTTGCATACAAATGTTGGGGAAAGGTCAATCTTTAATATACTGTGAGTGAGGATCTTCAGGGACCCAGTATTCCAAAAGATGATCCCAGTTCAAACTGGCAACCAGAATGTTTACGTAAAAAATCTATGTAGAACATAGATTCCTCATATTAGGAAACCTTTTGGGTATGTAAATAGGCTGTTCCCAAACACTTTTCATGGTCATTTGGTTGGCAGAAGAGTGAACTGTTGGTGTGTTTATTACATGGTCATTAGCATTAAGACTGTAACAGTGAATTGGATTTTTTTTGTGTTGAGTGAACTGAGTGGGCGCTTGCTAAGACATTCCGTGTTCTACATGTACATTCTAGTAAGGGGATATTTTATGCATCTTCCAGAAATAAGCATATGCTTCCCTGTCGTCTTAAGACTTGTAGCAAAAAAGGTTGAAAAGCTTCAAATCATGCTTTTTTTTTTTTTTTCAAAGGATGGCCATAGCTGTTCACATCATGTTCAGTATTTGCTCAGAGAACTGGGCAGATTTTGGATCTTATCTTGCATTTCAAAGCAATCCAAGTGGCAAAGGAGTTTAAGTCCCATTTTCAAAGCTTTAGCTGAAGCTTAAAGCACTGAAGAGCTTTAAGGTATCTTTGCAGTGCACACTACCCCCAAGCCATCATGGAAATAAGATAGCCACCAGAAAAGCTTTTTGACAGGGTAAATTAATCTGCACCAGGCTCAGCGTTGCTCTGCCTAGACTGCTACCTGTATTCAAAGTACCTTGGGTCTTTTGGTGCTCTTTTGCCAGATACTCAAAGAATGATGACTTTGAATGGTCTTCCAGTTCCAAAGTATTAGGCATTTAGCAAAATTTAAGTCTTAGTCAAAAGCTGTCCTACAAAGGAATAATGTAGCTGGTAGGCAAAAATAAATAAAACAAAAATTAAGAGGAGAAAGTTAAAAGACCTTTACTTTCAGTGAATGCTTGTCCCCTTCATCAGCTGCTCATTTTGTTCTTTCTTTGCTAGTTACAACCTTTTTCTTGAAATAGCTGCTTGAATGTTTAGGTAGTAACCAAATTACTTCTGAGTCTTTCACACAAAGTTAATTATGGAGACATGAACTATTTGTGATATGCTAATGATGCTGGCAAAGCTGAGCATGCATCTTGTTTAGGATCCTTAAGACACAGGGTTTTTTTTCTCAGTCTGGTGGAACAGCATGTACTTGTTGCAAGAGTGGGCTTTGTCAGTTGAGGGTGTTTGGCTGGTTTTGTGTTATAGCCAAGCCCTAATATACTCAAGCTAAATGTATTGGTCGCTCTTTTTTACTTTATTCATTTTCATAATGTTGAGACTTGTTACTAAAATAAGGAAAACTCCATTTAATTTGCTACATGCTAGCTAAAGTTTTACTTTTGTTCTTTGCATAAGTAACTTACATTCCAAATTTGCCAGATTCAGGATACAAAGCCTGATCCAACTTTATGTGCATTAAATGTTAAATAGTGCCAAGGGGACACTCAACTTTTAAAGTAATATTGTTATATCATACACAGTGGCAATTCTCTTTTATGCTTACTGAGGTCATTTCTTACCAACTTGCGGAGAAAAGCCTCTTAGACGTCTGTCTGAAGTCTCTGTAGAAAGTCGGCCAAATGTTCTGTTTCTGTACTAATTCTGATTCTACTTTCATCTTCTGCGAAGAAGAAATGTGAATGGGATTCCCTGTTGCATGTCTTGCAGGGAAGTAATGGGTTAATGATTGTAGATGGGAAGAATTGTTGGATTTCAGTTAGAACATTATGGAACTTCTTTAGGGATTCAATATATAGAACTATCCTGTGACAATCCCCGTAGCTGTTTCTACAGCTCTGCCTTTCAAAAAAATATAGCTTTTATGTTGGATCCATTTTTTTTTTTCCCTTTCAACTCACTCACATTGCTCCTCTGCTTTTATGAAATTTTCAACTGTCTACTTATCCTAGTGAAAATGGCCTGTAAATTACATGTTCTCATGCTAAATAAAGACTCTCTAGATATCAGCCTTTCTATTATTGTTTGTCATCCAGACCAGGGACCAATCATCCATTACTCTGACAGGATTTCGTTCCTCTGCACCTGTCTATGGCACAGATCATCCTTTTTACTCTGTGCCTCTTGATATTGGTCAGGATTTTTTTTTCTGGTTTTCTTCTGTATGTGCAAATGACGCATTTAAGAGAGAGATCCTCAGCAGATGGGCTTAATTTCATATACTTGTTATAGACTAGAAGAATTAATGGCATGACTGAGCAGAAAAAGACAATGCTGGTGTAACACACATGCAGATGGTAATTAGTACATTTCTTCTAACAGTGGAGTAGATCAGAAAACTTGTCTCTATCTTGCTTCTATTTTTCATCCTTCAACATTCACTTTTCCCAAAAGTCTCTCCAGCCTTGTACTGAAAATAATTTTAATTCCAAAACATTTTCATACTCATCATGGCTGTCTTCCTGCCTCTCATTGTTTTAGGTAGGAAATGGTAAATGCTGTAAGCACTTTCATTGTTGTTGTACAGAGCTCTGCAATACTGAACTAGATCCGTTAATCTTCCTTTGCATATTTTATTGGATCGGTGATAAGAGATACCTTGGATGCTTTAACGTAGTGGTTAAATTACATTTTCCACTGTGCTGCTTTCTGCATATAGTTTATTTAAATTAGCTTGATATTAAATCTTCAAATAATTATACTTATAACATGTAAATATCAGTTGCTGTTTGTAACGCACATTGGTTAGGGATAGCTTTGTTTAAACCATGGCCCAACAAAGCTGTTTTGTTTATATTTATAGGGACCTCATCTTCATCTGGAGTAAACTACAGCTTAAATCTAACCCATCAAAACAAGTATTTGTTGACCAATGCTACCAGCTTTTAAGGATAGCTACAAATGTCAGAGTCATTTTCCCTTTTATGAAGGTCATTAAAGATGAAGTAAGTAGTGGTATTTTTCCTTGTATTACCAGTTTGATTGGGAAGTAAGTTGTCACCATAATTTGTGTGCTGGCCCACTGCAGTCTGGGGAGATGAAGGGAATATAAGCAGTATTAACTTGAAACCTGGTGAAATCCCATCCCAGGAAGTGAGCTGGTATAGTATCACCTTGGGTAGTATACTGGATTCTGAGATCCTTCATCTGCTTTGGTGATTTTACAACTGTTTTTGGTTTTTAAAATGGTTTTCGTTATGTTCTGCGCTTAGTGAATGCCAATATAAGCAAAAGAGAGGCTGACTTAATTATAAATATAAATACAAAGTGCAAACTTAAGTATTTTGCTTTAGTCTGCCAACCATAAGTATCTTAGGTGTTACTTATTGTGACAGTAATGTACTCTTGCAGAAATCTGATCCTTTAATTAGGCTATGATGGTTTTAAAAATTGCTCTGCAGCAATTGGAGTACAGTAAATATCAGTGGGATATCACAATGCAGTATATAAGCATATAACAATATTAATAATGGTTGTAAAATGTTGAGGTGAAAAGATTACATTTCCAGGGATAAAATACTTAAACATAATTTTTTTCATTGTTTTCTTGTATTTCCAACCTAGAAGATGGATGTGTCTTGTTTATTTGGGTTTTTACCTACATGAAGAAAATTTTATAGCATTTTTCAGTGTTGATTTTTCTTCATTTGGCACAGGTTCAACCATTCACTTCAAATAAATCTTTTGATTGTTTTCCTTTTTCTATTTGTCACTTAATGTCCACTGAAAACAAAAACTGCATTTGCCATTAATGCTGTACAGGTTAAAATGACAACTAAATTAGACTAAGATAAGCACACCTTGAAGGAAAACGCTTCGTTTTTCTGTATTTCTAAAATCTGTGAAAACATATTAAAGGAACTGTCCACTTGCACTATGAAATACTCTGTTTAATGAGGATGGAGATATGAACATTGCTTGGCATAATTCTCTGCGTTGATACTTTTCAAAACAGTTGCTAAGACATTCCCACATGGTTATCTTTTTCTCTAACTACAGAAATGCACATTGCTAGTGAATCTGAAGTAGCGTAGCCTGCAGTGGAAAATTGCTGTTCTGCATAGGCATATTTGTGGTGTGTCTTTTTAAAATCTGCTTCTAAACAAGATTTAAAATTTTTTAATTTAACTAAGATTTTTTTGACCTCATAAGTTTCTGCAAATAGTTGAATACAAACTTAGTACATATTAAACTAAGTATTATAAGTGTTTTTGTCCTTTTTAGTAGTTTTATCCTGTAGTCAGATATGCTGCTTAGAATTAAGCAAGGAGAAAATAAAATGGGATATATTGTATAATCGGCCATTGATTTACTTATTTATTTTTGCAGGTGGGAGAAGATGGTTTGCAGATTTGTGTTGAGATATGTGGTTGTGCTCTGCAACTGGACCTCCGTGATGATCCAATAATGAAAAGTCTCATATATAAAACAATTGCTCATTTTTTGCCAAATGACTTGGAAATCCTCAGAATTTGTGCGCTTTCTGTCTTCTTTCTTGAGCGTACCTTAGAATCGTACTACACCGTTGAGCGGCTATATAAATGTGCAGATGAAGAGTATAATGAGCGTGCTAGTTCTGTACAGAACCGTGTACGTTTTGAATTGCTTCCAATTGTGAAAAAGGGTTTGTTTTTTGATCCTGAGTTCTGGAATTTTTTGATGATCAAGCAGAACTGTTTAGCGCTATTGGGCGATAAAGCCTCTGTTGGCTTAGGTGAAAGTACACTGGAAAATTCTGCTGCCAATACAGAGAAACTAACAGAACATCAGTCTTTAGGTGAAGATCATGTCTGTTTAGCAGATCTAAGCAGTGGGGAGTTCGACCCTGAAGACCTTTCTGGAGCCCAATCCAAAGGTCATGGTAATGCCAAAAAGAACTACACAGCTCTTGGAGCAGCATCGAAAATGATAGATCACAATGTACCAAGGCACCGTTGTGTGTTATGCAACAAGGAGTTTCTTGGCGGTCATATTGTAAGGCATGCACAATCTCACCAGAAAAAAGGAAGCTTTTCTTGTGTAATTTGCAGTAGAAAGTTTAGGCAAAGAGGACTCATGTTGAAGCACTTAAAGAATCATGTCAAGAAAATACAAAGACAGCATCTTGCTGTAGTCCAACAGGAGGATCCAGAAACTCCTGTTTTAAATGAATTGAATTGTTCTGAGGCATCCATCTCTTTTGAAAATGGAAGCTCTGACAGTTCTAAGGATAATGAACCAGAGGTTGCAATAATTCCAAGTACTGATACAGAAGCAGACAATCCTGAGCTGGTATCAGATGTGATTGAAAATCATGTAAGCGAACAGGATGATATTGTTGGGAATGGCAGTTATGACAGCTATTTAAATAATGCTCTTGAACCTTTAACTACAGAGAGTTTGCCTGAGAGTGAAGAAAGTCCAAATATGGAGTCTCCTATACTTCATAAAGTAAATGGAGCCTTGTGCTCTCAAAAGGATCTGGATGTTATGGATCAAGAGGGAAACTTTAAGTGCCCTGCCAATGGCTGTGTTAGGGTGTTTAAAAAGATAAGATTCCTCAACAAACATGCAAGAAAAGCTCACCCAACTGATCTGAAGGTGCAACAGCATATAATGAAATGGAATAAAGGAAAATGTCGGTTCTGTCAGAGAAAATTTGCTGATTCTCAACATTTTATAGATCACCTAAAACGACATGTATATCCAAATGTTTACTTTTGTTTACATGTTAACTGTAATCAGAGATTTAAGCTGTCCACGGAACTTGCAGAGCATACAAAAAGTCACAATGTTTTTAAAGCGCAGTGCAACTTTGCAGAGTGCTGTGAGCTTTTTGAAGAGCTTCCTTTGCTGTATGAACATGAGGCTCAGCATTATTTAAACAGAACACCAGAAAGTTCTGAGGAAGTAAATGAAAAAATTCCTTCAGATAATCTTTCAGAATTACATTGTGATTCTGAAGAAAAGGATGCATCTAGTAATGAAAAAGAAACTGTAGATTTACCTATTCCGACTTGGAAGGCAAGGAAAGACTCTACAGAACCAAAGACATATATCCAGAGTGTTGAGAAGAAAACGAACAATATCATTCAGAATGGAAATGAAAGTTCTGATGTTAATGCTACATTTTTAAGCTTGCTAGACCAAAAGACACCTGTGGTACAGCCAAATTCTGAAACTTGCAGTGTTGTTAGTGACCAATTAGTAAATGGGCACAGTGAACTGGAGCAGACTACTTCAGCTTCATCAGATATGCCTTTGGACAGAGTGGCAGATGAGACAAGGACAGAAAATGGTTCAATGTTACCGGTTTTACAGAATTGTCATGATATGCCACAAAACAACGTTGCTGCAGTTTCTCAGTTACCTTCCAAACCAAATCAGACAACAGAAAATACTTCATATGGTTTAATATTAACAAAACCATATGTTAGACCATTGCCTCCCAGTTACCTTGATGAACGATACATAAGCATGCCAAAACGTAGAAAAACTTTGACTGATAAAGTAGACGCTCATTCTGAGCAGGATAAAGTTTGTAGCAAATCACCAGAAAGATTTAGATGTGGCAACTGCCTGACCACCTACTGTAACTCAGAAGCACTTGAGGCTCACCTTGCACAAAAGAAATGTCAGACGCTCTTTGGATTCGATTCAGATGATGAAAGTAAGTCTTGCAGTGTTTCTAGATGCATACATTTAGAGCAGGGGTGGGCAAAATATGGCCCATGGGCTGGATGTGGCCCACCAGACCATTCTGTCTGGCCTGCAGGGTCCCAAAAAAAAGCATTTAGAAAATTGACAGGAGCCAGGGGCAGATAAATATTAAAGATGACAGAAGCCAGAGGCAGTAGGACCCAAAGGAAGCCATGGCAGGCTCCTGCAACAGCAGGGCCCACCTGGCCCTGGCCCTACCCCTTCCTTCCCCCAGCTAGAAGCCCCTGCCTAGCAGGGGTTTCTGGCCTGGGACCATGGGGCTGTTTGTGGCTGCACCAGCACAGGAAATTCAGGTAAGAAGTGGGGGGAGAGGGGGGCAGAGGTAGGGAAGAACCATGGGGATT
>NW_017728906.1:1430327-1467392 GCF_001723895.1 Crocodylus porosus | reverse complement strand
CTGAAGAGCTCCTGCCTGGCCCTGGCCCTACCCCTTCCTTCCCCCAGCTAGAAGCCCCAACCATGGGGCTGTTTGTGGCTGCACCAGCACAGGAAATTCAGGTAAGAAGTGGGGGGAGAGGGGGGCAGAGGTAGGGAAGAACCATGGGGATTGCCCCAGTTCTCAGGGCCAGGCCAGCTCCTGCTGAGCCCCATGGTCCAGCCATGTAGCTGGGAGCCGACAGCTGGGCAGGAAAGCGGTGGCAGGGGCGGAATGAAAGCAAGCAGCATGTGGGAGCACAGAGCCAGTGCCAGCAGGGCAGTAGGAGCACAGGGTTTGTGCTGGAAGGAGTCGGGCTGGGCTGCACCATCAGGTAGAGAGGAGAGCTGACCTGGCTCCATAGAGCCCCTGCTGGCCAGGACCCTGCACTCCTGCTATCCTTCTCTGGCCCCACTGGTGCTGGCCCTGGATACTGGTGTGGGCCCTGCGCTCCCGCCTGGCTGCCACTGGCTCCCATGCACCTGCTCACTCTTGAGTGCCCCTGCCCAAGCCCTGCGTTACAGGTGGGGAGCAGCATGCAGCCCTGACCCTGTGCACAACTGCGCTTGCCCATTCAGACTGAGCAGCAGTGGTGGGGAATGAACTGGTGCTTGGTAGGGCTGTGCGAAACGCCATAGTTTCCTTTTGACATCTGTTTTGCCCTTTTGAAAGGGATATTGTTTCATTTTGTTTTGAAGCACTGCCCTGTTAAGTTTCATCAAAACTGTTTTGGTGTTTCGATTTGTGTTTTGGACGTTTCACCCATAAGCTATAATGGGAAATCATGAGAGTGGCTGAAACTTTGTGATTTCCTGCCTTATTCAGATGATAATTGCAGGGATAGTAGCCCCTTCTGAGGGCATGAAGTCTGCCAAGTTTCAAGGAGAGAGGTTTCAAGGAAAATGCACCTCAAAATCTTGAAAGCAAAACTTGTGATACTTGCTGGCAACACCAGCCTCCTGTCATCTGGTGCACAGATTTGGGGGCCCACACCCCTGGGAGTGTTGCGGGGCTGTGCCATACTCCTCTTGGGGGTGCAGGCTCCTGGATCTGTGCTGGATGACAAGAGGCTGCTGTTGCCACCTGGGGCCACCAGCCTGCACCCAGCGCTGCGGAAACCTGATGCTGTCGCTGGCCCCAGACAGCAGCGGCAGCCTCCTGTCACCCAGAAGGGCTGCGGGACTGTGCCAGATTCCTCCTGGGGGTGTGGGCCTCCGGATCTGTGTCGGATGATAGGAAGCTGCCTGGGACTAGTGGCGGGCACAGCCCACACCCAGCACCAGGCTCCATGGAGCTCAGCCCGGTGGTGGGAGGTAGAGCACAGCCCTGGCTCTGCCCATCTCCCACCACTGGGCTGAGCTCCATGGGGCTGCGGAGCTGCTCAGAGCGCAGCCCTGGCTCTCCCCTGCCTTCTACCACTAGGCTGCTTCAAAACTCGAAATGTTCTGAATTCCCTCATTTAGTTTTGAAGCTGCTTCAAAGCTTTTTGTTCCATTTCAGTTTTGCTGTTTTGAGCTCAAACCATGTAGAAACAATTTCAAAACAAAACACTCGGTGAAATTTCGCACTGCTCTAGTGCTCAGCATTTGGGGAAAGTGCCCCCCCAGTGGCTGCCACTTCCTGCTGCAGCCACTCGCACCCCCTGTGGGGCTGTCGTGGCTCTCTGCCACATCACTGGTGGCAATGGAGAGCAGGCACAGGCAGCCCCATATGGGCTCTGAGCAGTTGCAGCATGGGGCACCAGCCCTGGGGAGGGGGAGTGGCCACTTCTTCCCTGTGGTGAGCACCAGTTTTTTCCCCCCCTGCTGCTGGCCTGGGCCCTGCGCCAGCTCCAGCTTCACCCATTGAGGCTGAGCTGGGACAGCAGCAGCTGAGTAGGAACTGCAGCTCAGCATGGAGGAAAGCGCCGCCCCCTTCCCGCTTGCTGTTGTAGGGCAAAGTTGGCTGCGGCTATGGCTGCTTGCCCAGAGGTCGCACTGTGCTAGGCTGTGGTGTGGCTGCTTCACCACCACCTCTGTGCTGCCTGTGGCTGCTCCAGATGGCCAGTGCTGCCGCTCTGTGGAGCCGGCTCAGCTCCTCCCTGTCCCTTCCGGTGCAGCCCAGACCAGCTCCACAGACCTCTGCCAGCTCATATCCTGTGCTCCTACCACCCCACTGGGGTCCTGGGATATTGGTGCAAGTCCTGGGCTGCTGCTCACTTCCACTCCCCCCACTGCTTTCCCCACTTTTTCCTGCCTGCCAGCTGGCCACTCTACATTACATGGCTCCCATATCCATATATCCCCACAAAGTCCCATATGTAATCACTTCTGCCTCTGCAGCACAAATGCACACAGATCAGGACAAAAAATATTTTTAATTAAATTAAAATATATTATTTTGGGTGTTAGATTTTTAGTATGTAATTAGTTTTGGGTTTTTTTCCCCTCTGAGCTGGCAAACCCTTTTCCCCAAAGTAGTACTTCCAGGGACAAGGAGAAGGATTTCTGTGGCAAAGGTCAGCAGTTAGGGGCAGGATTTCTGGTCCCAAGGTGACTGCCAGGGATTGGGGCACCTGACAAGGGGCAGGGCTACCCATGCAGCACTCAGCAGCCTACCAAAACTCAGTAAGTGGCCCTCTGCCCAAAATAATTGCCTGCTCCTGATTTAGAGGGAGATGCCAATGAAAAAGTAGTAGTCCTGGAAAGCAGCCAGATAGAAAGGCAGAACAGCTGTAGATTAATACCACCTGTAAGCAAATTGAATGTGCTAGAATTTACCAGGAGGAATATAGTTGGAATGATTAGTAATACTTTTGGGGGAAAAAAAGAGGAAAATATTCTGTTAAACCAGAAGATAAGCTCAGCCAAGCTAAGTGTTTAGGAAAAGAAATGAAAGGTAAACAAACGGACAGCTTTGATGAAAGAGCCTTCATGAAAGACATAGTGGGGTACTTTATGCCTTTTCTCCTTCTACACTGAAATGAGGCAATTTGATCAACTTGTGCAAAATTTCAAATTTAAAGCATCATTTGTACAGGATCAAGATAAAAAGTAACCAACATGATCTATTTTACAGGTGCCTGATTAAATGTTGTGGGAAGATGCATCAAGCTTGGAGTGGTGTAAGAAAACACTACATGAAGAAGCATCGGTTTGCTGCTTCCCAGTTGGCCTTAATCATAAAGCAGTCTCAAATTACTAAAGAAACACATGACCTTGATAAAAGACAAAGCACATTTTCTAGACAGAACTCACAGAGGAGTAGTGGGAGCTGTGCAGATTTTGAGTCCAGAAAGGTTACTACAAAGTCCCCAAAGTACCAGTTATCCAGACAGCCACAAATTCCTAATGTATGATGGAAGGACAGCAGCACAATGTGTCCAGCCTGAGGGCTTAAGAAAACTAATAGTCAGCTGGGCAGAGACAAGAGAAGTGGTTTATTGCCTTACGAAAAAAGCATCTGATACCTGTGTAACTGGCTTAAAATGCCATGTTAAAAAGAAAACCCTTTCCTCTCCATGCATGTTCAAAGGATGGCCCTTCACCTGATCAAAAATAGGTGATTTAGAGAGAGACGTTGTTAATTGTCACGGTATGGAGAAAAAAATGATAGCTGAAACTTATTTTTATTCAAAGCTGGGTTCTCTTAATCCTTTTTCCACTAAAAAGAATGGAGCTTATTTTACACAGTTACATTCAGAATCCCAAATGGAGTGTGGTGAGGAAAAATGGAGATGGACAGCACTGTCAAGTTGCCAAAAAATTGAAGTTCAGTGTATGCAAGGGAGAATGTTTTGGTATGACATTAAATGCGTCAATTGTACAAGTGGCACTTTAAAAGAAGCCTTTTTCAAGTATATGACAAAACTACAAATTACTCCTGGAAATTTTAAAATGAAAAATCTCTAAAAGGCACAGAGAGATTTAATATCAGTAATACTTATACAGCTTGTACAGATACTAACATGCAGGTTGAGACCTAAACAGTAAAGGCATGCACAATGTGAAGATTGGTGAACTTGAGCTTGAGTATAAAGTTAAGTTAATATTATGCAAATATAAAGGTCCTTCAGCTGTTAATATGCCTGAAGAGAATTTGAGAGCTGATTTTTCTGTAGAAACAGGATTTAAATGAATACAAAACAAGACTCCAGAGGGCAAGGCAAAATAGAATGTTATTTAGGAGAAATAGATCAGGAAGCAACTTCTGTACACGTGTAACATCAGGTAGTGATACATTGCTGAGTTTTGATTTACCAGCTAATGGTCAGTCATCTAATGAAGGGATGGGAACATGTAAGAGTGCAGCCTGAAAGCACATTACAACTCCATCTAGTTCCTATTGAAAAGGTGGCAGTTTTTACTAGAAACCAATCCAGGAGTCTGGCAATGAAAACGAAATTCAGTGTTAAGTACTGGGGCCAACAACTTGCTGTTGACAGAACTGACACAGAGAGGGTCTGTCAGGATAAAAACCGCTATGCCTTCATCAGTATGTAACCGATCTCAACATAGGATATCCAAGAAATGAAATGCTGCTGCAAGCGTTCTTCAAAAGACAGTGTGGCAACTCCTCAGATTGTCCATTGCAGTGCACATTTACCCTCTAATAATTAACCTTAATTTTGTGGGTGATACAAAGTTTATTTCAATCCCTGCTTGGTGCATTTAGCTAGAAGTTTGGATGTATTTATAGGGATAAAAGCTATACCAAACAGTTGATACTTAACAGTAAGATAAGCCAACATGCAACAGCTGTCCCTGGTCCATTAATTAGCTCCCTGAATGCTTTATCACAATGTGTGTACAGCATAGGGAGGCAAGGCAGTCAGTCAGCTCCCTTGCCCAAGAGATGTGAGGACTAATATGACTCAAAATTTAACAGATCCTTTAGGCATATCTTAATTGTAGCAACAACTCACTTTATGCAAATTAAAGGGTTTCATTGTGAAATGGGCTTTAAAATATTTCTGGCACTTGAAACTCAATAGTTTAATAATGCCTCTACTAGTCATCCTCTGTGAAATCAAATATGTGTTTGTATTACTTCTTCCTCCTTTTTCCCCCTCCCTTGGAGGAAAGAAAGAATGCTAATTCAGATTCTTGCTTTTTTTTTTTTTTTTTTTTTTTTTTTTTTTTTGACTCCTCAAAAATTATCATCCAATTTCAATTTAGCCTCAAGTAAAAAGGTATAAAATTATGATCACAGCTCTGTGTGCATTACATTAATACCAGTGTCTGGGCCACATTTAGAGAGATCTGCATGACATTTGAGGCACCAAAGAATGTGTTATTTTTTTTTTGCATTTACAAAATACTAACTGATAAAATTCATCATATATATATATAAAAAAAAAAACGAAAACAAAAAAAACCTCCTAGAAGGTTTTTCCTTTCTCTTAGTTTTTTTTTAAAAAAACTGAGTGGGAACCTAGCCAGTCAAATGCACTTCAACATTTCCACTTGCTTACTCTAATGTTCTTGTCTAAAGTGCTAAGAACTGGATTGCCATGTTTTGGCATATTCCAGGCTCTGCTTTTTTCTTTGCTTTACTTTGTTGTTAAATCTAGTTACATGGCTTACATAAGTTTGAGGAAAATCAGTTAATTTTAAAATAATAAGTTTAAAAAAAACTTGGTAGGTATCAAAACATTTATGTATGAAATCTTAGGTGTACTTTAATCTTTGGTGCTTTTTTGCCTTTTTCTAAAGCTCCATGTGTTTGAAGATGCTTTAAAAACATGATTGAGATTTGTATTTTCTTTGGTTTTAAAGTGTGTAAATACCTGCATCTATGTACATGCATAAAACTGTGACCATAATTTTTTCTACCTGTGTTTTGAACTTGTTTTTGTTTGGAGATGCTTTTCTTGGATGCCACCATTTGTTTATACCACATGTGTTCAGTATATATGGTTTCTGAAAAATCTGGATTTATTTCACTTAAGTGAATAGAAACTGTCACCTACTGGACATCAGAAATGCATTAAATTGACTCAAGGTAGCAAGTGGCAGGTAGCATTTTTTTGAGTATTGGCTTCAGTTTAAAAGATGTTTCACTTTCTGTAAAATACTCACTAATACGTGTTGGTGGAGTATTAATTGTAATTTGAAGAAAAATAACCTTCTAACATGATTTATAGGATTGTTGCATACAAGATGCTGTCCTATATTGAGTTTGTACCTTTTATGTTTTAAAAAGGTTCCAAGTCAAAGATTTAGAATATTTTCCCAAGCTTAAGCATCATGTCATGTGTATTACAATACTTTGAGACTGTGGCTTTGATCCAACAAAGTACTTAGCTATCTGCATAAATTTAAGAATGTGCAAGTCTCCTGCTGAAGCTGAGTGCTTATACACCCAAGGTTACTTATGCAGTTAAATGCTTCTCTGGATCAGAGTTGCTGCACTTTTTTGTGCTGATTTTATATTTTAATCTTGGTCCTCCAAGTGGATGTAACTTGGCTTTAGACTTTATTAGTTTTTAGAGGCCATCTGTTACTATCCAAAAATGATTCATTATAAAGGTCAGGTAATTTGGATTTTTGAAAGTTGCTGCTTGCTAGGCACCCTCCACAAACAGTTTGGCAAAGTAGGTTGATAATGGTCATATCTGTGGGGAAAGGTCACTGGTACTTTGGTTATTTAGCCATATTCATAAAAAAAATAAAACTATATAAATTGTATAGTTTGGATAATTTATAACATTAAACTTGTGATTTTAATATCACACTGAAGGTTCAGCTGTACTCATTTATTTTATTGTTTAACACCAGTGGTATGGATAAAAGACTTAAAGGGGTGGTAGTGTTATTTTTTAATTTATTTGGTACTGTATAACACCTGATTAAATGCAGTGTATGCATTTTGGGGACTCTATGTTAATTTGTAAAAGCTATTAAAAGTTCAGCAAGAAAGGAAATTTGTGCTTCCTTGTTGAATGTTAAATTATTTTACTTTGCATTTTATATAAGAGTACAAATTAAAACTGAGCCATCAAACTGCAATAAATCAACAGTAGTGTTTCATTTTAAAAACCTTTTTGTACTGTACATAGATTTGTTCAATAAAACATTGTCTTTGTTGTTAATATTAAGTGATCTTGTTATCTTTTGAAAAATCTACCTGATGTAAACAAGCCCAGTATTTACTCATTGCAATACCTGATGGGTAAGTGGTATGATAATATATTGCATAACATCCACATAAAACTTAAATGGCTCTTCTGATGTTCAAATTATATATGAATAGAAATCCAAGAAACAATAGACCTTTGTGCAGATTTAATCCTTAGGTGTGGTGCATAGTATTGAAAAATGGTACTGCATATGAGTTGGGTTATACTAATCAGGCTCATGTAAGATTCTCTTGCCTGCATGCAGAGTTAAAGGTTTGTTAAACGACTAAAAGAGGTTAGGCAGAACTAAGGTACAGGTTAAATCCTTGATAAACCAGTAGGGAAGCCGTTTATTACAAAATGCTCTCTACTGTCTCAGTCTAATCTAATCCAAGCATCATTTACTCCTGTCAAGATTAAATATAGGATGAAAGGGTAGGGGGCTAAACTTCAAAAAAGCTCTCCATGAGGATAGGGCAGACTGTTGATGCAATGTCAGTAGAATCTGTCTGGGGAGTGAGGAAAGATATAGGGATGTGGATCATGCTGCTGATGGAGCTCCCTTCTGCCCTGCAGCCAAAGATAGAAGTTGCTCCATTGGGGGGAATCTTTACCAAAGTTTAAAAGACCTAATTACATATTAAGAGAAGCATTTGAATAATTTTTAAAATTTTTTTGCTATGCTATGCTCTGTATATGTTTGGCTGAGGGGTCATTTTGCTGACAAAAGTCATTTTTATGAAGGAGCTGATATCACATTAAAATACTCCAAGTGGTATCATCCAGCTATAAAGAAAATAGTATCATCTCACTGCTTAAATGTTAATCCTTTTGGAGCAGTAAACTCTGAAAGGGTTAAAAAATATCTTCCTAGTTTTACTTCCAGCAGAATTCATGCAAACTACTATCATTTAAAACAGTCATTTCTCTCTAAGGGGGGAAAGATTAATGCATTTAGTCTAACACTAGTATCAGGCTGTTTATAAAGATGTAGCACTGGGAAAGTAGTACTTGAAGTGAACTTAAAATACAAGAATGTGAGATGCAACACACAAGACTGGCAAACTAATTGAATATTTTTTTTCTTTAAAGGTCTGGATTACAAAATATTTCCTTCAATATATCTACACACAAAAAAAAGATTCTTGGTAGGCTGTGCACCCCAGTTATGGAACTTCAGGAATTCCTGGGAGTTGCAATTTAGTCTTTTTTTAAAACTAATACTCAGCCCATCAGGCATGTCAGTGGAGAGGTGCTTTTCTTCTCACAGATGCTTTTCTTCCAGACTTTCTCGATCTTAAAAATGTTGTTGATTACAAATGATAATCCACAGTAAAATGTTGAATTGTGATTTTCCATGTAATTTAAGATCTTGAAATTTTATTTGCTCGTTTCACATAATACTGACACTTCCCTTAACAAAGAAGTGGGGCTGTCGGGTATAAGGACAACGCACCCTGTTCATTGGATATTATGCATATGTATTATCTGAAACACTTATCAGAATTGTCATGCAAATATTTAGTTAAATAAAGTAGGTACAAATTGCTTTTATAGTAAAACAAGAAAAGCTACAATATACCTTGGGTTCTTAGTTCTCTGAAACTTTCAGAAATCAGCAGGCACCCTGTGATGAGAAGTTCAGTAAATTTCTCAGTTTTAACCAGCATAAGGTTTGTTTGTTTGTTTTTCTCCTTGTCCTTGTCATTTACCTATTTAACAGATTAGGAAAGCTGTAAAGTGTGTGATTGAAAAATATCACTAGTGTTGCTATTGAGAGTTCCAGATTGTAGGGGGCAAGGGGATTTTGCAAGCCTGGGGAGAGGCAAAGGTGGTAGGGTTCTCAAGGAATGGACCTCTTTGCCACTAGTAAGGGAATAGTTAGATGCTGAGGTCGAGGAGTGTTGTAACAGAGTTGTCAGTTGATGTAGCTCAGAGAGGAGAGAAATGGCTTTGAATGGACTATGTTTTTAGTACCATGTAAACAGCAAGCCAGACTAGAATTCCTTATATAAGGGGGGGAAAGCATTGACTAAAAAATGCACTGAACATTGGAATCAAGAGGGCAGATAAGAATGGAAGCTATGAAAAAGTTAACAAAAATTACATCTGAAGGGTTATTACAGTAACAAAGCTGGTAGAATTTTCCAGACAATACTTTACCAAGCTTTAATTTAGTGTGTAAGGAGAGTCAACATCCAGTGTTTCAGCCCATAAACTGATACCATTGACAACTGATGGGTAAAACAAGCTCTGGAGAAATTCCATATAGGGAAACAGTAATAATGAGCATGCTAATGTAAACCCAAGTGTGATTTAAATGTTTGCCTGTGTTCTATACTAAAATGTTGGAACTAAGCCAGCTGTGCCAAATTTTAAGTGCAGTGCTTGCTTGGCCATATGCCTATGAAATAGTTGGTGATCTGTATTTTATTGTTTCAGTAATTTTAATGTCCAGTGTGCTGCACAGTTTCAAAATGGCAAGGCTTATTCTCTTGTCTGAATCAAAGTGGATAATTTCATTCCCAAATGATTACTGCTAAATGGATGTGGTAGGACTAAATCTGCGACTCGTACACCTATGCATCTTTCTTGATGTCTTGGGAGGTGGGGAGGAATTGTACACATTTGACCAAAGATATTATTTGGGACCTCCCTTTTATTCTCATGAATTGGTGTCTGTAAGTCCTTCTCTTCTCTATATCAGTGTTTGGCCTTTATACTGTTAACAGAAGTAACTGTTCAACCAGATACAAATTTGAATTAAAGCAGTGCAAATTCTAGTTGCTCCTAAAAGCACAGCTGTACTTCTGAGTTTCAACACAGTGATGTTAAAACTCCTTGTGTCTACAGGCTAATAACTTTTCAAATGTTTCACCTTGCAAAATGCAACTTTCCATTCTTGGTCAGTGGCCTTTTTTAATGGAAAGTTTGTGTAAAATCCCTATGGCCAATTTTCAGTTATGGGAATATGGAAAATAAATACTTTTATACTGTTAAAAAGAAAAAAGGTTAAAAGCCTGCCAAAAAACAAACTAAAGTTAGTTACTTGGTAATAAAGTTGTTTGTATAAGAAATAATGCTTTTGCTTCCACTAAAACAAAAATTTAAATGGTTATAAACACTAGAAAAATATTTCTAAAAATATTTTTAATTGATTTGATTTGAAGTACAATCCTTTCCCAAAAATGTCCTGTATCAAAGGTGAGAAATGTGTGGATGTGACTATATCAGTTCACTTAGCTACCATGAACTCCAGAAATGTTTGAATGATACAATATTCAGAATTTTTTTGCAGTGATTACACAAATGTTAACAAGGAGCAGTTAAATGCCAATATTACTAAGCATAGACTATAGTTAAAATATTTTTGATGTGCAGTAATCTAATACAATCTTGAGTGTACAAGGCTCAGTGTAACCATCAGGAAATGCGATAATCAGATTCTCAGTATAATCTTTCTTCTGAATCTGTCCCTTCACGTTATACAGCAAAAATATTTTCCGTAATATAGAACTGCTGTTGAAACCCACTCTATGATCGTCTTAAAAGCTGCATAGGAGTTCACTTTGTATGTATGCTGGGTAAACTGCAATTTCAAGTAATACCCCTTTGACACTACTTTAGCTGAATTAAGTGTAAACTAGTGAGGATACTACCTAGCAAATGCTATTGTATTTATTTTTCATTCTTGTATTTCAGCTGCTCATAAGCTTATCAGGCACTTTGCTTAAGGAAGAATTTCCTTCTGCCATCACCTTTTTCTGACTTGAATTTGCAAGCAGAACAAAAGCCATTTCCCTGTTCAACTGTTGTGATGTTCAGACTGAAGCTGCAAGCTTCCCGTCATAGGTTAATAGAAGAATCTAAAATTTGCTTTTTCCTATGTTCTTTGTGTACAATCAGTATTTTTCTGACCTTCTGGGTACCACCACATTCCTAGTAATTTTAAGATAGAATTCAGAATATCAGATGCTTCCAACTTTTTTATCAGTTGTTTTTAAATCTTGAGTGGCATAATAGGGGAAAGATTGCTTTGTCTGTTTAAGCTCAAGATCAGGGTCTAGTCTATACAAGGCTGTTTGTTCAGAAATGGATATAGAGTTATAGTATTGTATGTGATGAAGATACTTCTTTCGGTATACCTTTTTGTGTAAATTTATGGTAATAAATACCTTTATACCACTCTGGCTAGGCTAGGATTGCATGCTCTGAAAATTAGGATATACAAGCTCTGTGTATATGAGGATTCATACGGGTGGGCATATTATAGTTTTCCTGAAAATGAAGTTGCATAACAATTATCGGGCACCAAGCTATATTTTTAAGTATACTTTTTTACTGCTTGTAATGTCCTGAATTCAAAATTTTGTTGAGAGAACCCCAACATTTCTTCCAAAAAGACTTCTTTCTGGAACCTGCACACATGGAGCATTTATACATGTGTTCCAGGAAAGGAACTTTAAACACAGTGGCTCAGACAGCCACTCTAAAGCACCTGGAGCAATTGTGTATCAGTGTCTTAGTGCTTAAAAATGGTGGTGGGGGCACTTTAAAGCTTGTTGAGTGAGCTTTAGAAAAAGTGCCCCCTCCATTTTTAAGAGTGGGGACATTGATGCGCAAGACAATGGAGTCTGCTGGAGCAGGGTAATTACCATGCTATAGCAGACGCGATTAATCGAGTCTGCTCTGATATTGTAATTATAGTGTGTCACAGCAGCCTTGCTGCTTGTGTATAGGTGCCCTTGAAGTTCAAGATGAAAAGGAAAGTTTTTTACTATTAAAATAGTAATTCCAAAACTCCGTTTATAATGGAAAGTAAGTAAAAGCATTGACTCTTGAATTAGAATAATCTCCCCACAGTACATGTATACTAAACCACCTAATTCATGTGAAATATGACCAATATCTTACTTAGCATTGGAACTCTTAACTTTTGTTATTTTGACCATTGTCCCTGATTTTTTTTTTATTATTGTGTATGGCAAAGAAGAGTATATTCATACAGTACCCTATACCAGGGACCTCTATAGCAACTTGAAAGTGACATACATTAAGAAATAATAAATAAAGTAGGTTAAATAATGTAGAGATGTACAGTACTTTGTTTTTTTTACCAGGAAGAAAGTTGCAAGCTGAACTGGTAGAATAAACTGCTTATAATGCACTCTACCTTTTTACTTTTATGTTTTGTCCTTGTTTCTGAATGACTTTCATTAAAGTCACTGTCTGGTTTGTGTCTCTTTTAGAAGTTCATACCCAGCAGAATATAATTATGCCTTGCACTTCCTTAGTGGTTTCACTTATCTGGTAGGGCAAATACTATGACCAAGGTAACACAATTAAAATGCCACTGTGTAGTGGAGGGTGCACCCTTGTCTGCATGCGGATATGACTCCCTATGAGCCTCACAGTTAGCTTCCCACTGACCAGCTTCCAGTGGTAGGATATCTGCTACACGCCAACTTTATGGAAATGGCAAATTTCTCCCTAGCTTGCTCCTGCAGCCATACGGCTGAAGGCAAGTAAAACTCTGGGGGATCTGAACCCCATGTCTCAAGGCTTGGGCCTGCACCTAGGATTCACTTCCACATTTTTTGGCTGATCTCAAGCCCCAGGCTGAAAATCTTGGGGTGGAGGATACTTGCTGGTAGTAAGGCCACATATGGTTTTTGAATGATTCAAAGGGTTTAGGGCTGATCTGGCTACTTTGACCTGATGCATGAAAATTTTTAATTAAAAGTTGTTTTTTTTTTTTATTTCAATGATGTCTAATTTCAAAATTTAACCACTCAGCATACTGAGATGACAAATGACAGTCAAGTTACACAGATATATTGCTTTCCTAAAAACATCAGTTCACAACTCACTTTGCTCTAAAAGATTGGCAAGCCATCAGAGCATGCCCCATTTATTAAATATTGAACGTTGGTCTCAGTAAGAGAATGCTGTAAATGCAAAGGAAACCAAGCAGAAATGCCACTTAAGGGAAATCTGGGTTCGGTGGGGGGGGGGGTGTTATTTTTTTTCAATTTTTTTAAGATTGCTTAAATAAATTCATGCCAAACTCTTCATACCTATACATTTTGGTTCATGTATATTTAGCATAAGTGACCAATTTAATCTACAGCATATCATGATGGAAGCAATGGACTAACACCCAGGTTTCATAGTTTTTAATCGCTAATTAACTCGGTTTCCATTCTAATGAGAATTCTGATCATAAGCCAAAAAGCTGACGAAATTGGTTCCTAAGCTTAGTGGCAACCCTTGTCATTGGTTTTATATCTTTGGTCTTTCGGCAAGGTGCAAGACCCCTCTGGTTTCAGATGACATTTCTCCAACTTCCCTGCTTCCTGACCTTTGCTTAACTCAACTTCCATACGAAAGGGAAAAAACAGACAATGTTGCTTGCTGATTGCTTTCATACTAGTGTTAGGTGGATCTTAAGCAAACACAGTAACTACCCAAGATGTAACTTTGGTGAGAGGATGGTAATACCTGGTAGGCTTCCAGAGGTTACTATACCTTATCTCTGAAGAACAATTTTTGAAATGGCTAAATGATAAAAGCTTAACATGTTCCAGGTATGCTGTATTTCTGAATGGTTGTGATGACTCTCTTGGGTACACTCCAGAACCAAGGAGGATGTCTCGGAGGAGGTTTTACATCATGTTAATACTGTAGCTCTGTCCTTCCTTCTCCTTAAAAAAACAAACAAACTTCTGTGCTATTCCTCAAATCACCTGATAAGAAAACAATGGTATGAAAAAAATGCATGTTCTTGGTTACTGTATTTCATCTATGTGAAATGTTTGGCTTTCAAGTCATGACTTGTACTTACAGGAAGAATCTGGTACCCAGCACCCATTCTATGCCCTATATTTCTCTCTTTGAACACTAGCCATTCTTCTTGGTTTTGGTAGCCAGGAGCCTACCATGAGAGAGGGAGTCTAGAGCCACTGTTCTGTAGGCAGTGATGGTTTTAAGTCTGGTTTAAAACAGCCCCCAACTTGAAGAGCTCGCACCTTCCCTGAGACACAGCCCACAGGGGCATTCAAGGAGGAGCTACAACCAGCCCCAAGGGCCTGGCTCTATAGTTTCTACAAAAATTCCCATTGTGTGCCGGAGTCCTCTTAGAAGTGAACTGCTGTGGAAGAATATGCATGTAGAGAGAATAACAGCGTTGCTGGCGGTGTGCAAGAAAAATGGAGGTGTAGTAGGCAAGTGGATCTATACCTGCTAAACTCACCCTAGCAGGGCGAGAGATGTCTTAAGCCCAGGTAGGAGGGGAGGGAGAGATGAATGCTCTGCACTGACAAAGGTAGACCCGGTGATCTTCCAGCCCCTAGCAGCTATAAAACGAGGTCGGGATGGATGGACAGCTGTCCTTTACTAACACAGGGCTGGAGGGACGGACGGCTGTTCCGCTCCAATGCCGGGAGGGCCAGGCGAGCGGACAGGAGGGGACGGGTGGGCGGGCGGACGGAAGCTGCGGCTCAAGCCGAGGGGCGGCGCAACCCTGGCGTCACACTCGGACCGGGCTGACGCGGCCCTGGCAGGCCTTGGCCTGGGAGCGGCTCCCCGCCGTCCCCCTTTCCCTCTGCTCCGCTTGCTGTGGCGAGGGCCGCGACGGGCCTCTTAAAGCGCCGCGCCGGAAGCGGAAGTGCCCTCGCGCGGTTGCTAGGGCTGTGGCGGGGCGCGGCAAGGAGGGGGTAGGGGAAGATGGCGGGACTGGGGCTGAGTTCGCGGGAGCAGGCGGGCTGCCGCGGCCTGCTCGACCTGCTTAGTACCGACGATCTCCTGGCGCTGTCGGATACAGTCACCAACCGCCTGGTGGTGCCCGAGTCCCGCAAAGGTGCGGGGGGAGTGTTGTCGTTGACGTAGTGAGGTGGGGGCGGGGCTGTGGGGGCCGCCGGCGCGGTGACGTACTGACGTTCGCGGGGATGGGGTGAGTCGGCTTCGCTGGGCTCTGCGGTGCTGCACCTCAGTGACTCTGTCTACACGGGAAGGAGAGGGAGTCGGGCAGGGACGTGCGCACCAGATCGGGCTCGTGTTGCTGCTTCTTTTCCTGGCCTGGACTACTTGTGCTGTTAACTTGGGAGGGGAAACCACGCGTAGTCCAACCTAACATGAGTTATTGCCCGGTAGGACAGCCCCTGGTTTCTGCACCTTCATCCCGTACTTTGTGGACTCTGATCTTGACATGCACGCACATTTCAGGTTGCTGCCTGTTACATGCCTGTTACCTGAAGTGCATTTGTGTACTCGGGCCCAAGTTAAAGGAGCCATAAATCATGGCTGTGCTTCACATTTGTCGACTTAGATTCTGCATTATAAGTCCATGTCTTCTAGAAAGTTGTCTTGCTTACATTTTGGAAAGTTTATATGCTTTTTTTTTTTTTTTTCAAGCTGACGTGCCCCACTGAGGGTCTTGCTCAACTTAATTTTTATATATATTTTTCATTTTATTTTGAAATGGAATTGAACTGTTAGGCATGTAATACTAGCTAAAACTGGAATGGACTGGGCTTAAAGGCCAACGTTCAGTCTGTATTACAGTGGTTGCCAAACTTTTTTTGCTGTGACCCGCTGCTGGGAGCAGAGTACAGCAGCTTGGGCGGGGGAGCTCCCAGCACGCAGCACGGTTGGCATTGCCCCTGCAACCCTCATTCGGGTCCCGACCTGAGGTTGGGAACTGCTGCTGTATTATCTCCCAACTGAAGGACAGTTTCCTGCAATCTAGTATTTCTAATATCAAGTTGGTTACTTTAAAGTGCCACCTTGCTACTAGGCACAGTGGCTCTCCTTGACTTGGTTTGTTTGTTGTACGCACAGAACATTTATTTGTACTTCCATCAACCTTCTTGATCTTTTAGTGCTGTCAAAGACTAACCTCACTGGCCACACCCAGATAAGTGGAAACATACGTTTCCCCAGGGACACACTTTGTGCCACTTGTCCCTGGGAAATGCCTGTGCCATGAGTGTTCTTGTGTGTGGCAGGTTACCCCGGGTGGGGTGGCCCTGGGGGCCTCCAAAAGCTGCAGCCACAGTGCTCCTGCAGCAGAGAATCTGGCCAGCAGCTGGAGTGTGGCTCAGGCTGGCCAGGCTACAGTTTGGGGCAGCACTCACTGCCACCATGAGTACCACCTTGCTTTTTAAGGTGCAGATTTTTTTGATCCTGAGATCTCCTGGGGTCAACACCCTCCCCCCCATGCTGCAAAATAGTACAGGGAGCACCTGCATGTGTTGTGTGTGGCACTGTGGATGGGTCTGCCAAGCCACATACTGCATGTTCACATGCATCTGGATGTGGCCACTGAGTGCATTTTACTACTTACTGCCAGTAGAATTACCAGGTTGTGATTCTTTCATCTTCATTGTTGAATGTCCCTTACTCCCTGCATCAGCTTTTCCTTAAAAAGTCCCATTTTGAATAAGCAGGGCGGACAGTTAACTGAAATGTTGTGATCTGTATTACTGTTGTAACTGTATAAATAGGGAACTTGGTGAGAGCAAACAAACTTTAGAAAATTATCTTGGTATTCTAAAGGACTTTGTCACACTAACAACACAGAAAAGCATCTATTCAGGAAAAATAAAAAGCTTGCCTGTTCAAGCTGCCCACAAGAGAATTTATATCTTACTAAATTCTTCACCTTGACTACATGGATCGTGACGGGAGAGACCACTTAAATTTCTAAAAATGAATTGTTAGGGCACGCTGCACTTTTGTTAGGTTCTCTGTACATGAAATAAGTGGGTTTTTTTGGCATTTCCTGAAGTGGTTGGAGTATCAATGTTTAGTACCACATTAGTCATCTCCATTTGGAAGTGTCAAGAAAAATATGCAGGATAAAGGTTGTGTGTCCTTTTTGACCTTCTCAAATAATAAAAGCCTTTTGGTATGTGGATATCCAGAAGTAAGTAGTTGTTCCTGCTTCAAAACCTGTATTGTTCAGATTCCTCAGCCAAAGTACTTGATCAGGCTTATGCTGTTTTTTCAAGCCTTTTTTCCACAGCCTGTATGCAACTCCCTGTCTTGTCTGATTTGAGCATCAAATTGCTCATCCAAGCTTCAATCCCTGTTTTCGGCTTCTTAGTTTATGAATAGGTTTCAGACTTTGTATGCAGCTTATTGAATGACCCTAATATATTATAGCCATGAGTTTGAGATGTTGACCATCAGCAGTGATAAAAATGTGCAGGTATTTAAAATGTTTAAAGTGGAGTGAGAGGTTAAACAGATTTTGTCTTTAGGAGAAGCATATTCTAACTCAACTCTTTCATTTTCAGAAGCCATTCATGCCATTTTAGTTTACAGTCAGAGTGTAGAAGAGCTACTGAAGCGAAGGAAAGTGTGTCGGGAGATGATTTTTAAGTATCTGGCACAACAAGGAATTCCGGTGCCTCCTTCTTCTGAGAAACACCAACTCATCCATTATGCAAAGCAGTACTGGAACCAGCAGCTGTCAGATAAACCCTCAGAAAGAGAGGATGTTAAATTCGATAAAAAGGTCAGTGGTCTCTTCTGAGGGACCTAGGAACATTTAATACTCCAGAACACTTATGCTTATAAGTATTTAAATTTATCTGATAAACTGAATGTTTCTTTTTAAAAAATGTTTACGCTGAATTGGAGTGTTGGCTTGGGCTGGGTGCGTATGTTCAGATAATCATGAGAGTTCTCCCAGGTTTGTTCTCCTGGTAGAAAATCTTACTTGTCAATGCCTGAATAGATATTCCAGTGCTGAACCGTTGAGGAGCATAGTTTGCAGGACTGATGTATGCAGAGAGGCTCCTTGGCTGTGTAGCATCTCAGCTTGTTCTGCAAGCTCCTTCAATCTGTCTGGCGACAGATAGCAGCAGTGCACAAGGGCACCCCTCTCTTATCAGCATTTATAGACATAAAGTTTATCTTGAGAGAGTTGCTGCTCTCCCAGTAGGGGGGGAGGCAGTCTCCCACTGCTGCTTGCATCCCAGAGGGCACGGGGGTGGGGGGAGGGAGGGCATGTGTCCCCCAGATCTGGGCAAGGTGGGCTGCAGCCAGGGCTGCACGGGGTTCTTCTCGGCAGTGCTGGTCTCAGAGTGGGCACTGGCAGCACTGAGAGGATGCTGCATCCACCCCAAATTTTGCTGCTACTCCATTCCGAGTGCCACCACCACCAGCTGCCTGTGTAGCCCTGGTTAAGCGCCCCATGTCCACCCATGTGCCAAGAAGAGCCAGGGCAGCTGGCAGTAGCAGTGCTGGGAGTGGAGCAGCAGCGAAATTTGGGGTGGATGGCAGCATCCTCCTAGCGCCCGCTTCAAGCCCAGCCCCCCCCCCCCAACAAGAAGAGCCCCATGTGGCCCTGGCTGCAGCCCACCCTGTGCAGATCCGAGAGGCACATGCCTTCCTCTCCCCCCCACCCCATTCCCTTCTGGGGTGCAAGCAGCGGCAGGAGCCACCTCCTCCCCGCCCCATGAGCCATGGCTATGCCTCCCACCCCACCTGCCCCCTCCCTCACTGGGGGTGGGCATTGATATGACCCTTCCCTTGCCTTCCACCACACCAGACTTGCCAGCTGGAGGCAGCTGTATTGTATAATATGCTTCCTTAAATATCAGCTATCAGTATCAGCCCCAAAAATCTCTATTGGTGCACCCCTACTAATAACACTGTGCAGTAGTGTATTTTCACAGTTTTTACCTGGCACACTACTGTGCAGTGTTATTAGGCTACTGTGCAGTAAGCATCTTGTGTAGATGCACCCAGTGATTAGACGGCTTCTAAAGAATCAAATATTAGTTTTAGTAG
The DNA here is from genome assembly GCF_001723895.1 of Crocodylus porosus. Lineage (NCBI taxonomy): Eukaryota > Metazoa > Chordata > Crocodylia > Crocodylidae > Crocodylus > Crocodylus porosus. The sequence continues at coordinate 1,448,476 of NW_017728906.1, read as the reverse complement.
CTTTTTCAACACTGGCTAGTCTTGGTTTTGCCTGACTAAAAAATACTGTATATAGTCCTTTTTTGAGGATTTGCGTAAAATAAGAGTTAAGGAGGTCTCCTTGACTATATTTTCTCTCTACTTGCTGTGCAAATGACCTCAAACGGTCCAAAAGATGCAGTCTTGCTGGGCAGCCTCAAGAAAATCATCCTCTGGGCCAGTGTATTATTTGTTTGAGGGAAGGGGAGGAGTTGGTACTTTGTTGCTTCTTACCTGGCAGTCTTGGAAGGGCTTTGTGAAAACACCCGGTGCCACTCCTCACCTGTAAAATGGGAGATTAGAAAAATAAATTAAGTGATTTGCCCAAGATGTGCAGCAAACGGAATAGAGAATCTAGTTCTAACGTAGTGCTGTGCTCTTTTGTTTGTCTCTGCTGTCTTAAGATTTTAAACAGGTCTAACTCTTTTTGTGCAAGGACCTGTTCTAGCTTTTCAGACTGTTTTATAGTTGATGGCAGGAAGTGCAGATGTCTGGCGATTGTTTTAAAATATTTTTCCCCACAGATTTAGTGCTGGTGAAAGGGTCCTGTATCAACAGTCTTGGACCCTGAAGTATTCTTTAGCTTTAGCAGGTGCGTGCACAGCCTTGCAAATACCTGTGCAACATTTCCTTTCCCATCTCCTCAGTCTCTCAGCCTTATCCTGTAAGAGTAACTCATGGTGTGAGGGGAAATTCAGAATCCATGACCGTATATAATGGTGCCTCTTTTCTGAAACAACAAAGGTGTGAGCTGTACCATTGGCTTGATACCTGTGTAGCAATAGTTTTGGTTGCTTGGGTGTCTTGCACAGGCTGCAGGCAGATGCAGTGAATCTTGAAGTCACTGTTGAATTAGTGAGTTTGGGGTGAGATTCACATCTTTTTTTTCTTAAGTTTTTTGATTTGGGAATATTTCAGGAATGTGTTGAACAGGAAACCATTTTTAGTTCACAAAACTATCTTGAGCTGTATAAAACTGAACTGTGTACATTAACATAAAATCTTGCTATGTCTAAAAAATGTTTTGCTTGATTGCAGGTCGATGGGCAGAGACAAAAGCAAGAGGAAGATGACTTGCAAAGTCTGGGTAAAGAATTCTGCCAGTGGTTCTTCAACCTTTTGAACGCTCAGCATCCTTTGGGGAGACAATCAAAAGAAAGTTGGGGGCCACAGCATTTCTGGGAGGATGCCAAGCTGAAATTCTATTACAATACATTAGAACAAAGCACAGAAGAATATAACGGTGCAGAACTAGTCAGCCTTCGTTTACTCTCATTGGTGAAAGAAGAATATCTCTTGTTCACTCCTAACTTTGATGCTGGTGGACTGAAATGTGCCAAGTCTCCTCATGGGCTAGTAATAGTGGCAGTTGCTGGCACAGTGCACAGAGGCAATATATGTTTGGGTGTCTTTGAACAAATCTTTGGACTCATCAGTTGGCCAGTTAGAGAAAATACTTGGAAAATAAAATTTGTGAATCTTAAAATCTTTGGACAGAATGCCCTGGAGCCTGGGACGCAAATTCAAAAGCCTTCCATAAAGTTTGAGTCTAACCAACTACAGGAACTGTATGATGGAAAAGAACTGCACTTGATTGAAACTTATAAATTCTGAGCAGTGTACTTACAGAACTGGGAAAGAAAGGATTGTTTGAACAAAGAATACAGCGCTTGCTTAGTGCATACTTACACATGCAAAGGGTTTTGTTTCTTGAGTCAGAATTGCTAAGCTGATGACAAGCCAAAGTACTGAGGAAAATACACTATGAGATTCCCTACTGTGTTTGGGTACTCACTTTGTATACTAAAACATATTCAAAGAGTTACTTCAGGTTCAAGTAATTTTTTATTTGTTTGTTCATTTCCCCTTTCTCTGTCTCCCACTTACAAAATGCATGGCAAAATTGGGATCTAGAGTTGTGGCATATTTGTACTGGATGGCTCAGGGACTAGTAGTAGCACATGGAGATTTTCCCCAGGCAACCAGTTCAAGTTGTACTAAGATGGTAACTGAAAAATATTGCCGTTGGGTGGCTGCCCAAAATGAACTGGAATTCTGGGTTTAATTTCTTACTGTGCCAGTAACTACCTAACAAAATCAGTAGTCATGTTGGCAGTCTGTGGAGTAGTCGGATAGTTATGGAGGATTACTGTCTTCTAAACTTAAAAGATATAAATACCATAATGGGTGATGTGGGAAACTGGCAGTGGTCTTGTCAAAGCTTTTCTTATTTTGAATCAAAAGTTTTCAGTGTTGCCACTTACTTTACAGTTTTCAATAGCATTTAATTCATTGCAGCGTTAACCCCTTCATCTCCTCTCTTCCCTCCCAAAAAGGCTGCAAATCCACCCCTTTCCAGCACTGACTCTTAACAATTGAGTTACTTGCTGCATCTTCACGTGAAGCAAGTGCTTTGATACTGTAATTTATTATTACCTTGTACAGTAGTTTACAGCAGAGGTTAATGTACTACTTTAAGTGATGATTTTTCCATATTATTCCATATTGAATTCCATAAATTCAAGAATTGTATTCAGTTAGAGTTGCTTCGTTACACTGGATAGAAATCCATTTTTGTAATAGAAGGAAATTAGAAACTGAAATGGACTTTTCCAGGTAGGTTTGTGATATCCCTGCCAAGAGTAATTGCAATGAAAGAATACACAGCATCCAAAAAACTTCTAGACTTCTTTTGCAAACAAGGAATTTAATGTTTTGTCCCCTTAACAAAAAAGAAATGTTGCAAGAAATAGTTGAGTAAAGGGCAGTATTTTAAAATGTTGTCTTCTGCTGGATTGCAGAGAAATTCAGGATTTATTGGTTACTAATTTATGACAAATATAAGCAGCTCAACTTTCTAAATTCCTATGGAGCGGTTTCGTTGTATGCATAGCTAAATCAAGGTTCATTGGGAATCGTATCCATTGGATGGTGGGTAAAAGTGTTGATATGCCTTATAGCTTTCTCTTTTGAAATGAAGAATTAGCTTTCAAGCCAAAAAATTAAACAGGTGGTTTTTTTCAAGTTATGTGGAGTTGCACACTCTTTGAATGGTTATTTAAGTAAATTTCTTCTTTTTGGCAGAAGTGTACTTTTCCTGGCTTCATAACTGTTTCTAAATGTGTTTTAATTTATAAATGTGACTTCAATTTTGAAAGTGGCATAATTCATTTAAATTTCTTTGTCTTAAAAATAACTGAGACACCTACTTTATAGCATAGTTAATGGTCATGTGTACTTTCTGGACTAGCCTATACAGAGTTCATAGAACATGAAGAGAGATTAGAACTTCGGGATCTAGAACAGAAATGATTCAATATCTGATAAAGCAGCTTTTGTATAGCCCATGCAGAATTCATCTTAATCACTTGATAGGTTTTGGCCTGCTGTCATTCTGTCCCCTGGAAGGAGTCTGGCAAAGCCCTGCAACCTTCCTGGGGGTGGAGCGCGGGTCCCCAGATCTGCACACAGGATGACAGCAGGCTGCCACTGCCAGTACGTGATATGAGTTTTACTTTGAATGGTTCGAGGTGCAGTTTCCCATAAACCACCTCCTATACCTATCTCCTTGAAACTTGGCCAACTTCTTACCTTCTGAAGGGGCTACCATCTGCAATAGGGCAAGAAATGACAAAATTATAGGCATTTTCATGATTCCTCATTATACCCTATGAGTGAAATGTCAAAACAGCAAAACAGTTCTGACAAAATGAAAGGGGATAGTGCTTTGAAACAAAATGAAACGGCAAAGTGAAACACTGTCCCTTCAAAATGGTGAAAAGATGTGCTTTGTTGGATAGTTTCCTTCACAGTAATTTATGTATAGTTGACATGAATTACATATGTGCTCATGAATGAACTTTTGATAAGTTTCAAGAATTTGTGAGAGACTTACATGGATAAGAAAAGTAGTTGTTGCAAGATGAGGGCCCACTCTACATGTTGCAGGTATGGCATGCTTACCTGGTTAATTGCACAATTACCTTGAGACCATCTACATATGCAAGGTAGCTATTGCACAAGAAAAAGCTCCAACCAGCTATAAAGTTAGACCCTGAAAGTATGTACTGACTTGATAGCTAGTTGCTATCTAGCTTGAATTTGTAAGTGTACTGGGGTCTTTCCTATGGTTTGGAGCCCCATCAACTGACAGGGCCCGCAGTTGCAGGGATGCATCTTACCCAGCTGGGACTGCAAATCTAAGCAGCTGTGGATGCTGGGTCCCTGCAGTGGACCTCACGGCAATTCCCCCCGCTCTGGACCTAGGGGCAGGATGATCTCTCCTGTGACAATCTCCCTGCCCCAGGGGTCTGTGAAGCGCCCCTGTACTTGGGAGCCCCTCAGCTGGGAAGCATGGGGCTCCCATGCTGAAGGAGCTTGCTATTTGCAGGTGCAGGGGCTGTCCATGATCAGGCTCCTCCTGAACAGGCAATAAGGCTTGATAGGATCTAATGCACAATATGGCATGGCAGAAGACGTGATTGCATGAATCGTGCATTAGATCACCTCATACCCTTACCTGCACATATAGACAGGGCCTAGGTGAGTCTTGTCCTGTTTTTCAGATGTTGAGTTCTCTCTTCCCCAGTTTCCATTAAGTTCAGTTTATAAAAAGGTTGACCAAATTCACTGCTACTACTTCCCACTCTTAATATACCACCACCATACGACTTAGAGCCTCTCCTCCCTCCTACTCCCATCCCTGATGGCATTTGTGGAATATATAAATTGTTGCTTTGCTTGCTTGAGAGAAAACACCTTGAAGGATGATCAAACTGTAACTAGAGAAAGGAAGATAGGGCCTTCCATACACAGAAATAAAATCGGAATCCAGGACACCAGCAGTTCATGTTCTGTACTGTTCAATATTCAAGAGACTGTATCACTGGAAGGTGGCTAAACTGAAGTTCTTGGGATGTGGAAGTATTGTGGGAGAGACACCATACTGTCTGCACCTCCATCTGACTTCATCAAATTAATGTCTTTATTCAAAGCTGATGCCAAATGCTCCAAATTTATTGAACAATTTTTATTGCCTTATAGCCACACAAAACATGGCTGGACTGAACCATATACACTGACGACAGATTTGCAGGGGAGATGAGAGTTTATAGACTGGTACTAGGATCATAGCAAGAAATGGAAAAGTTCCATGGCTCGCCCATCTGCCTGGGAGGGTACCGTATAGTCTCTGATTGAGGCACATTTGTTATTTAGGTGGTATATATATCTCTTTGTAGGAAAAAAAACAAGAACAAAAGGAGGGAGGCTGAAAACACACAGGCTTCACCATAATCATTTTTGCCACACCACATCATAAAACAAGGGAGGCAGCAGCCCGCTGAATGTTGGTTTCTTACACAAAATACCCATTGTTACAAAATTGTTAAGCTAAGATTGTAAGAGTAATTTGTTATCAACCTACATTTGTCTGTTGTTATCTGAGCTTAATTGCTATTAAATTAGATCATTGTGCATGTTGATGGCAATATACTTGAATTTTCTAGTTATGAATTGTGGAGTTTTAGGATAAGCATGGCCAAAGAACATTTCCCCCTTCTCCCCTCCCCCCCATTCCCCAATTTCAGCCATTGGCACTACAGCAAATAAGTCTGGTGTATAGTGGGGATAACAGCTGTACAAAAGTCATCCTGCCTCCAGTACTTGTTAGGGGAGCCAAAGATTGATGGATAAATCTGGACTGTTCACAATGCACATAATAGAATTTTGGTGACACCTGGTGGCAGATTCATTGCCTGCCTATATTTATGGGCTGATCTACAGGAACAAGCTTTTAGAATGACTGTAAGATGTTTAGGCTTGATCAGAAGGCAAACAGTAGGCTTCTTTATAGAAGTGACATTCTGCTTGATTTTTTTCCATCAATAATTCAAATGGATGACACATTTCTGCAGGTTGTTTTACCTTGATCAACTGAAATGCTTGGAGGCTTGATAATCTCCCCTTTTTCCAGCTGGCCAATGAGGTCTAGCTGTGATAAACCAGGACCCACATGTTGTTGCTAGGGTCTAAAAGGGAAATGTTATTGGTGACAGCTACCAGAGAGAGGGCTTCCTGGAAACAACATTTCAGCTGACATGTTAACAAACACGTTACTTAGATTCAGGTTTCCTGTATGCCTTAATCTCAAAACTAAATGAATAGGATCCTGATGGCAATTCCTTGACCTGCTTACCTCTGTGACTGCAAAAGATAATTGATTTTCTAAATTAAATTCAAAGAGGAAAGTGCCTTCATTCTGGGGTAGCACATTTCTCTACTTTGTGTACAATCACAATGTTTTCTGAACAGCTCCTTTTTTATAAAGTCAAAATGACAACAAGACACTAAAATGCATAAGTTGTCTTTTAAAACCACTAATATTTAAAATGTTAACGAAAGGCATTTTCAAAGGGAACCTTGCCAAAAAAAAAAAAAAAGGGATAGTGTATCTCATTTAGGGTAAACTTAACTACCTCCATTTTGGCAAAAACTTAAGTTGGTGCCAGTAGATCTGTTTCCATAAGGTCTTTTTAGAGATGGACAATGTAGAATGTAGGTCATCAGCACAATAGCTGAAATTAGCAGAGGTTCTTGTGTTACGGTCCTCAGCTGGACTGTAGAGAACAAAGTATGCTAGCTATGAGGGCCAGTACAATTTTCCCATGTAAGTAATTGCATTACTTACAGGGGCATGCTGTGCAGTCAGTGGGAGAGGGGTTGGTTTATTGGACCATCTCGTATGTCAGTATCTGTTCCACTGACATTTTAATTCTGCCCTCTTGTTCATCTGTCTCCTATATAACTAGGTTCTGCACCAGTAAATCAGGATTCTCCTAACTTTTGAATGAATTAACTTACAACCTTCATTGTTGTCTTGTTTTTTGGTTTTTTGGTTTTTTTGTCTAGACAATGAAAGCAAGAGGAAGGAAATACCAATTTTGAATAACTCAAACCTGAATGCATTCATTGGCACAAAACTTCTTTAATTCAAAGCCTTTCCCTTATGCAGTTTCAAAGTACTACTGCAAGCAATATGTTATGTTGGAGATCTCCAAAAAAAGGTCACAATAATCTGTATTTCAGCAATCTCATTATAGTGGACCTAAGCAGGATTCTCTCTAATGAGCCAGATGAGCCATACAAATAACTTTTTTTTTTTTTTTTTTTTTTAATATGGGGCTAGAAGTCCTCATTAAAGGAGGAGGCTAATGGGTATACATTCATGCATTTGGTTGTACAGCTATTGGTAACTTTAACAAAGTTTATATGGGATAAAATCCTTGTAGCTGTATAATCACCCCACTGTGTTGAAGGATGAAATAATGTGTTAGGTGCCAACTAATCAGCTTTGAGTTTCATCCTTTTGATGTAGTAATGCTCAGACAAAAAGGGCTCATCCAGGCAACTGTGGATGTGAGGGATGTGGCACCATAGAACCATCTGTAGCACCACATACTACACATGCAGGCATTCCCCATGCTGCTACTTTGGCGGGGGGGTGACCCCAGGATCTCCTGGGATCAAAAAAGCCTCTGGCAAAAAAACAAATGGCAGTGGACATGGCGGCAGCACGGGCTGCCCAAAACCAGAGTCTAGCCAGCCAGAGCCACGCTGGCTGCCAACCAGGATTCCTGCTGCAGGAGCACTGTAGCTGCAGCTCCTGGAGGCCCCCAGGATCCCAAGGAAGGCTGGTGGGGCCAGCACAGTTGCTGACCCCAGCCTCCCCGACCCCACCGAGGGTAACCTGCTGCATGCCAGAGCACACGTGGCATGGGCGTTCTCTGGGGACAAGCAGAGGCACAAGTTGTGCCACTGCTACTTGTCCCTGGGCAAACACATGTTCCTGCTTCTCTGGACGTGCCCAAAGCATTCAAATTATTTGTCACTGTTCTTGTACTGTTACTATAAGTAGCAATGCAAAATTATAATGTTTTGTCCAGAGCCTATTAGCTTACTTTTGCTAGACAGTGCACCATTTTGAAACAGGATGGACCCAGGTGCTCTCATTGAATTGGAGGCATCTCTAGGCCAAAGTGTTTCTATGTCAAGGTTGTTGTGTGGAAGGTAAGGCCAGCATCACCATTTCAGGACTGATGTGTCTTGTAGCATAAGCCTAATTCCTATTTTTCTGTATTACATTTTAAAAATATTCCTGAAGATGATAATGACATAGGGAAGAGCATTTATCTTCATTTTAAAAGTAACAAAGCTTTTGCACCAGTCCACTAGAAACCTGTTTCAGTATCTCACTGGTCTAATGGTTAGGAACCCCGTAACTTCTAGCCTAAATTTATTTTAACCTGAGAAATACATCTTGGGCAAACTACCTAGTAAGTCAGTAGCAGAGATTTTCATTCTAAGCAGTAACTGCTTGGTGGGACTGCCAGGCATGGCTTAAACAGAAAGAAAACATGGCAGGTGCTTGGATGGTTTGGTTGTGAAGTTGTCTGCAAATATGGTGATGTTTCAGAGTGACCAGTCCAAAGGAAGACGGCTGTCATTTCACTAAACATGTTACGGGGGCCCATGCAAGACACTTCTACCAATATTGGTGTGTTGCCTTTGTGCACATTTTGGGAGTTCAGCACAAGGAGATGTGTTCTGGAGTCCAGTAGGGATTATGGGGACACAGTTGGGTTTTGCTTCTATATCAGGCCATTAATTGTTTTCTCATATTCCACAAAGGGAAACACGCTACTTCTTCTCTGAGGACAAATGGCTGTTAAATATGTTGTGTAAAGGTTCGAGGGTACATGAAGACTAGAAGCTATCTTCTGAACTATTGAGAATGTTCCCTAGGAACTGTAGGACCAAGTCCTATCCCTCTCATACACTGATCACACTCCATTTTGGAAGTAGTTCTGGGCTTGTTTGTTTTTGTTTTGTTCACATAAGTTAGTCCAGAGGCTCTCAAACTTTGTGATACTGTGACCCTGAGTGCTGGATGGCAGGTACAGGGAGCTCCCACGTGGTAGCCACTGTTGCCATCCACCACCCCGTGCTGCTTCCCTGTGCTGCTGCGCGTACCCCCTGGGAAGTTTGTGGCCCTCTTTTAAGTGGACCCCCGGGGGGTTCACAACTTACAATTTGAGAACCTCTGCATTAGTCCACTTGCTGTTCCAATATTTGACTAATCTCAAATACTTAGAAGCCTCCTGCTAACTTCTAGCCTAAATCTATTTGTAGCCATTTGCTTATGGGCTAGTTATTGGCCTGTAGCTTAACTTGACTTTTCTTTTTCCCTGGTATATACTTTTTGGTGTTTATAGACAGTAATGATATCCCCTTTCCACTTGTTTTAGTAGGCTAAGAAATCAGGTTCTTCAGTCAGGCATTTATTAGGATTTGTTAAAAGCTTTCAAGGAAATTAACACGTCTGAGCTTTGTAATCAGTGAGCAATATGTATCCAGCTTGTTTCTGTGCTTTGCTAAATCCTACTTGTTGCTTATTTCCATTTTCAGGTGCCTAAAGTACTTATGAAAATGTGGCCTTCCATGCCCAGGCTGTGAATTAGATTGGCAAGAATGTGTGCAGGATGTCACTTGGGTGCTTTTAAGACAGTTAGGGGGTTTATCAGCATCTTTCACATATTAGAGGGGGCAGTGGACCATTGCTACACTAGAACAAAAGGGCCGGAGGGCCTTTCTGGCGGGGGCAAGGCATATATCAAGTTTTTGCCTGAATTTTTCTTGAGGAGTACCCTGCATTATTTTCACTTAGTTCGTTATGGGAAAGGTGGAAAACTTTTAAAGTGTAAGCTTAATTTCAGAAATGGAGAGAAGAGCTTTTTATTTACCAGAGAGGCCTTCCTACCCATCCTTCACCTGAAAGAAAGAATTTGCCAAGGTGAATAATAGAATTTGCCTAGGTGGAAAGAAAAAAAACCAGCAAACTTTAGCAGAACAGTCACAAGTGACTGCTGTGAATCTTATACATTAAGGCACATCAGAGCAGTGATAAGACAGATAGATGTACTGAATTCTTTTCTTGTGGTTATTTCAACATGTGCTTTTCTACCCTGTGAGTTTTATTTTGCCGTCTTGCTTTTGGGTAGAGATCAAACTCTAAACGGTTCTGGATGGGTATCAGTCATCTTCTCTGTTGATCTATATAGCATACAGCACAAGAAGGATGCCAATCCCTGCCTGGGATTCTGCTAGTGTAAAGCAAAACAAAAACAAAAAAAAAAAAAGGAGGGGGGAGGGACGGACAGAAGGAAGAAGGAAAAAAGTGGATCTTGTGTTAAAAATACTATATTTGCCTATATATTAAAACAATTTTCTACAGATAAGCACTTTTAGCCTCTCTTTAACCCACGGAAAAGAATGAAAATGGTCTAGGAAGGCTTATTACATAGCCAGCGGTAGCTGCTTTAATTCGCCTGTGTAAGTGTCCCACAGATGGCATGTGAAATGATGCTGTCGTTTGTATCATCACTCAGTGCCCACAGTGCCAATCCCTGTGTAGTGAAGTGTAGCACCCAACACCCCATTCTGTACAAATCTGGGGCCTAATTAAAAGTTCACAGACATAAACATGATGATTTGAGTTTAGTCCTTGGTGTGGAATGAGAGCGCGCAGAAATTTCTCTTTCATCCTCAGTTGGACAGATTTTTGAGCAGTACTGATATTGGGCATGTCTACACATGTGCTTTAATGTGCATTAGCCTATTTTAATGTGTATTAAAGTGTCACAAAAAACTCCGTGCTCTAGCTAATGCACATTAAAATAGGCTAATGCACCTTGTTCTAGTACCTCAGAAGGAGGTACAAAATTAAATGTGCATTACCTGATGCACATTAATGAACATGTAGATGCACTCACTGAGAGCCATTTTAATGTCTTGTTTCTAATGTAAGCGTTAGGGGTGCACTGATAAAGATTTTTTTGGCCAATACTAATGGCCAATTATTAACCAGCCATATTGGCTGATACTGATCTGATAGTTAATATGCAGCCTGGCAACTTGAAGAGCAGCATCCACCCAGTAAGTCTGCTGTGGGGAGGCGCAGGGTTGGGGGAGGGAGAGGGGGGCAGATTGAGGCCCCCACAGTGAGGGAGGGAATGGAGCTGGGGTAGGGTTAGGCGCTGCTCAGCTGGGGTGGGGCACAAGATGAACCAATGGGCAGCTCGTCAGGGGGCCACAGGAGGGGATGGGAAGGGGGGGCAGCTCCCCACCGCTGTGCACCGTGCTGACGGAGGCATTGGAGGAATGTGCCCCTGCATTTGTGCACAGGGTGACAGTGGGCTGCCTGCTGTGGGCTTGGGGCCAGGAGCTACACCAGCTTCTTCCCAGTGGGGGAGGGGGACTGGGCTGGTACTGTGCTACCAGTGGGCAGGGGAGGGGTGGGTGGTGGCAACACTGGGAGGAGGTGCTATGGGGCACACTACAACCTCCCCAAAATTCACCATAGCCATCCTGTAGCCACCCCTCCCAACACTGCTGCTGCCTGCCCCACCCCTGCCTGCCCCAAGCAGAGCCCTGGTGCACCCAGGGAAGAGGCCAGTGTAGCCCTTGGCCCTGAGCCCGCACAGAGCATCCTGCCTTTGCCCCATGCACAAATCCAGGGTGCATATTTCCTCCACACTTCCCCTGGGGGTGTGCGTAGGGCAGAAGATGCCCCCTGGATAAGCTGCCTGCAGTTCTGTCCCATGCTCTACCCCACCCCACCCCAGCTGGGCAGTGCCTACTCCAGCTTCACTCCCTCCCTCCCTCACCTTGGTGGCCTTAATCTGGGCCCCCCCTGAGATTTACCAGCTGGACACTGCTCTCCAAGCTACATTTCTGGCTGCATGCATGCTGCAGCTGCGCACAAGCACGCAGCATTTATCAGTGGCATTATCGGCTACACCAGCCAAAAAAAGCTGATTGCCAGTAACACCAATTTTCCTTTTATTGGTGCTGATCCTAATATGGACCATGATACCGGTGCACCTCTAGTGAGTGTTGCTTTTCTGGCTCAGCAAATGTCTTTTCTGCTTTTTCCCATCTGTTACTTTATAAAATCCACTGCCCACTTCTGCAGACCATAATGAACCATTTTGCAACATGCCTGCATGCTGCATGAGAATTGCATTCAAATATGGGCCTCATACAATATATTTATATTCATATAAATATAGAAGTATTGGCTTTGAGTATGAAACATCTGTGGCATGTAGATAGAAAATAGTTTGCTTTTTATCTTGTTATATATTTAAATATACCATGTATTTTAACAGATCCATTCTTCCCAATCCCCAGTCTTTTTCTTGCTATACTTTTATTTCAAACACAGTAATTGTTGATTTGTCTGTAATGGTGATAGGCATAAGACATGATGTCAGTCCTTGTTCATCTGCTCACTTCTGGTTCATTAGTATTCTTGTTCACAGTTTATTAGTACTATATTTACTTGAATCTAAAATGAGATCCCCTCAAATCAGCATGGGGGAAAAAACCCTCATCCTAGATTTGTTTACAAAGTGGGGGGGAGGGGGCGGAGTCAGCTGCTGTGGCTCTGACTGGCCCTCTGCTTGCCCTCTGTAGCTTCCACCCTTTCCCACCCGTCCTGCTTTGCATCCTCCTCTCTCCCCACCCTGCACTTTCCCCCACCCACCTCACCTTATTGTTAGGTGCAGCTCAGCTCTAGCTCAAGCTGAATTCCCTCCAGGGCTCAGGGTACATGGAAACTCTGTCTCCTACCTGGCTAATGCCCCCTGTCAAGCTCTGTTCTTTGCCTCTGCTGCATGGCCTGGCAAGGGCTTCTCTTCCACATGTTGTGCTTCAGGAAGGAACAGAGCCTGAGCAGCATTTGACAGTAACTGAGAGAGAAGGGAGGGGGAAAAGCTTGTTGGGGGGGGTTAGGTGTGGAAGGGGCAGAGACTGGAGAGATGCTGGTGGGGAGGTACAGGTGATGGGGCAAGAAGGATGCAGGGGAAAGAAGTAAGAGGGCAAGTGGGCCACCTCATGCCACAGTCACCTAACCCCCTCCCCTGCCACTGATTTCCCTGCTGAAGCAGTGGGAGGGGAATGAGTTTAAGAGAACCCCTCAATAGATTCCGTACCTGGAAAATGATAATAAATGTATGAATTGTCCATAGATAGGATTTAAATACTGGGGGGAGGGGGGTCATCTTAAATTCAGGGTCAAATTAGATTTGACTAAACATGGTATTATTTATTGCTTGCCCCAGTTTAGACTGTTAAATGAAGTAACTTAATAGTTTTAATTATTTGTGTCAGTGGATGGGTTCTCTGTAACATCTGTTCAGTCCTTATGGATTTAGATACATGTGTATAATTAACAAGTTTAATGGTGAGAAAATCCCATTCTGATGATGTGTGATATAGTGCCTTGAACTCCAGCATTTTCTTGAACATGTTGATTCTTGCACTTTCATTCTATAGCTTTATTAGACAAATGGACTTTATTTTCCAAAGACTTATTTGACAAGAATAGACTTTTTTCAGTACTCTTTTAATATGTCATAATTTCTAAGGTAACTTGGAAAGCTTGCATAGCTAACTTAAATATCAAAAGCTATAGGTATGTCTTTGACCCTGCACAGGTCTCTGTACCCTCACTTCTTAGTGCAATCAATTTTAATAGTTGAACAGTAGGCTTTAGTGTGCAGAAAAAATATAGGCTACTGAGTAGAAATGTTCAGGGCTTGGAGCCTGGATATGACTGTGGTGTATACTGTAGCTAGTGCAAACCCAGAGTAGACTGAAAGTGACCACAAATCATATACTGTCTGAACTCTCTGTTTAATGGGTTATGGTCAATGTAGTGGTGATGTCACTCCCAGTTATTGGTAGTTTCAGCAAAGAATGTATAAAGAAGAGTAAGCAGTCTCTACCCCATCTGCATTTAATGGGCAACAGAGACTGAACTAGCTGTTCTGTTTTTGGCTGTGTCTATGCTGGGGAAATATTTTGAGATATTTTATGTCCTTGTGAACATGTGTTTTGTTAAGAGACTTAGTGTTGATAGGGCTTCAGCTCACAACACCATTAACAATTAGACTGGATGGTGAATTGACAGAGTGGTAGACATACCAAAAACTTTTTTACTTTGAGTCTGTACAGCACTTTAAGAATATGGGATCCTAATATTGACTGGGCGATTTTACTACCATAACAAAATAAGCCACAAGAGAGGTCTTCTCTAGTGCTGCTATTGGTGCTGCTAAGTCAATGATAGGATTGGTGAGAGAGTTGTTTCAGTCTGCCTTACACAAGAAATAGTAACAAGTGATAGAAAAATATCCACTGGGTTGGGGGTGGGGAAGGGATGAGGAGGGAAATCTTGTTACAAGTACTATGGACTATAATGGAGTATGTTCCCCTATATAAATTAACAGTAAATAAAAAATGTGCCATTTTCAAAGAAGCCTAAGGGAAATGGACACAGTCCTCTAACTGAATTGACTTTCAATAGAAGCTAGGCATCCAGCTCCATTGACCGAGGTTAATATTTTCAGTAACCATACACTTAAGTGATCTGCAATTATACAGTACAATTACAATACAACAATTATATCATAATAATGAGATTCCATTAAGAGCTAATTAAAACACTCTAAAAAAGCTTTTTGCATTAGGGGGAAACAGTACAAGCAGTTTAGTGTTAGAAATACAGACAATTTATTTGCATCCTTTGCTTTTATGTATCAGTAGAGATAGGTGGACTAATATGTTTGCTACATAGCATGAATATCAGTGCTGCTTGTCTTGCCAAATATGTTCAAGTACCTTTTTGTAAGGATCTGATCACTGGCTATTCTTTCATTCATTCCTCACTATGGTGATGATAAAGCAGACTCAATATACAGCCTCAGGTCAGAGCCCTTGTGAATTTTGTGTGACCGATTGAAGACTCTTTTCAAAGGGAGGTGCCTCAAAGTTTTGTCCTGCTTCTATGAAAATCTGACTAAAGTCCTGAAAATGGTACGGCTCCATACTGCCCTGATTTTATGATCTGTGTCTGACTGGACTTGCTGATCCTAAGATGTGAAAAGGAAAAAGCTCCCCTCTGTAACAGAGCTAGTAAGAAAATGACTTGCATGTCTATCCTGGACTGGACAGGCACAATGAGGCACACAATATGAGCAATAAAAAGGTAGAGATCTTTAGGTTGAAGAAAGATTTGCTGTCACCTGGGCACTTTATTTCTGAACAGGTAAATCAGAGAGGCCTGCCCAGATCTACTAAAAGCAGCAGAATTGTATCAGATGAGTTCTGTTTGCCCATAAAAATGCAGTGGCACAGCAGCTTTTTGGTAATAGTACAGTTTTTGAATAACAATTAGAATCAAGCTGTGGTGTACAATTTTAATTCCTAGGCCATCATGTGAATAGCTTTTCAACTCTGTTGGGTTAGATGTCTATTTTACAGCTATCTTTTCATGGGGAAGCTTGTCCTGAAGGTAAATGAATTTCACATTCCCAAAATGGTTGGTATTGAGTGTGGTATAATCTCAAACCCATGTTCATTGTTTCACTCTCTTAAGGTTCATGCAATCTGCTGTCATAGTGAGCTTTGGTTTTCCTATTGACTTTGATATCTTCTAAATCTACACTTGCAGTTCCTAGTTCTGTGTGTTGTTTTGTTTTTTCTCCCATGGAAAACCTCAGCTATTGTGTATATACCAATGTTCCTAGGAAACAATGACAAACCGTGCATTGAAAACTCATTAGCTTTTTTCCCCCCTTTTTGTAACCAGAGTTGCATCATAAAAGCTTGAGAAAAGTAACATGGGGAATAGGTTTGCTCTTATGGTAGCCATGGTATTGCCTGTTAAGTGATGCATTCTGTGTTTACTGATTTGTTCCAATACATGAGCCTTGCATACGGCCTTAAGTTGCCATTTTTATTTTTGACTAAAACCAGCGACTTGATCCAGTCACTTTTCTCTTTCTGTTTTCCTTATCTCTAGGGAGTCCATTAGCTGATTTCTGTGCATAACCTGCCTTTAAGAACTACTGACACCTCTTACAGCATTATCTTAGATGGTGGTTGGAATAGGCCTGCACTTTGAAGGTACTACATTTATGCAAATAGAAGATTACCTTGATTATAAGCCAGTGCCACAATAATTAGATTCTGTATATGAGAAATGTGTACATTTGTTAACATTTTCCAGGCACAGAATCTAATTATTGGAGGCTTGCCTTGAATTTGTCTCCCCCATTCTGCCCCCCATCCCCACTGCTACAGCAGTGAAAATAAATATGGGGGGTCAGGTAGCCCTTTGCTCTCTGCTTTCCCCACCAAATTTTCCTCTGGCAGCCCCTTCCCCCTCTCCTTACCATCAGACTCTGCTCTCCCTGAGCATGTGGAAGTGAGGAGCAAATCTGAAAGCAATAACCTTGAAATTAAATATGGTTGTAGTTTTTTTGCTCTCATCATGGTGGAAGTGAGCTACTGGAGCTGGGTTCTGCTGCTCTCTGTGGGGCTCTTGGTTGTATCAGCAACTGGTTAGGTACTGATTGTGGACTCTTGACATCTGTCTGCACCTATCCTGGAATATTTTCATTAAAGATAAGCACTATTCAGAGAAAAAATGAACCTACAGAATAAGAGTGGTTTGGTGTAATGACTATATGTGTGTTCATGCATTAGAAGAGGTGCTGATTGGCATGCTATTCCTCAAGCTTGGCGAGTACAGGAGGTAGCACACAGCCTAATTAGGCTGATTCAGCAGCAGCAATAGTAGCAGCCGTCCAGGTCAGCCACTCAGGCATGTTTCAGAATCAAGCCAGCACTGAACAAAGCAACTGCTTAGAGCACCAGCTCCACCAGAAGCAGTGGAAGGGCTGTCATCAGAAAGAAAGCCAGAGCATCCACAACAGCAGCAACAGAGCACCGGCAGCTGCACCAGTAGCATCAATGAAGGCTGGAGTAGTCGGGACACCTACAGCTCTAATAGTGGTGGGGTCATTGAGTCCAGCTGTCACAGTGAGGGTATTGCAGCTCTGAGTCCCCAAGTCCCTTTGGAAGTCTGAGACTGGCTATCTGATGGGTGTTGAACCCACCAAAGACAACGAGCTGTAAGTAAGTTGACCACGGAGGCTGTGGAGTCCTGAGTGAGTGCCCTGTGAACAGGCTCAGGCCGGGAGCCAAGTGGTGGTGAAAATAAGTGTATGACTCAGCGGACTAGTTGTTGGGGTGGAGCTTTATGATAAATAGGCTAGTAAAGACACCCTGTGTCAAAACAAAGAGAACCCAACACCCTCTGCAAGCACTCTTTGCTGTAGATTGATTGCCCTAATTTGCTCATGAGAACCCACAGGGTTTATTTAGAGCTTTGAAGCAGTTGAATCATTTTATTCATGAGTGGCCCACTTGATGGGGTGGGCAACTGGTGGACAGAACTGATTTATTGCTCCCCTGGTAAAGTTTTTTAAAGTTCTGTTTTATTTATCCTTTTCCCTCTTTTATGAAATATGGTTGTAGCAATTTGCCTATGGCCCCCATGCACTTAGTTTAATCAGATTCAATGCATGTTATCTTTTCTTGAAACTGCTTTAAGTTTTAGCACAGGGACTCCATAAACACAGTTTTGAGCAGCACTTTGGCATCTCCTCGTATGTAGTACAAAGTCTAGAGTACGATTCATTACCAGTGGCATACGACGGGAAGTACTAAATTACAGCATAGTAACAATGTCACCATAGCGATACATGTAGACACACCCAAAATGTAGTACAAACTATGCATGATATAACCCAAAGCCCAAGGCTTGTGTGTTACCATATAATTCATTGGGCTGGGCCCCATCAGTCAGCAGGACTGCAAGCCATGGTAACCCCATAGCTCAGCACTGCTCAGTGTGTGTGCAGTCCAGATAGCCTCCATCCCCAACAAAAGACCCATGTGCTAATTAGCTCCCACTCATGACTGAGTCCTGGGATATAAAAAATTATATGCAGTTGAGGCAAAAGTCAATCTCACCTGTCTTTACCCCATGGAGGATGAGGCCACGCTCAGCAAAATCCGAGCGATTGCAAAGCTTTCTCTCGTGCGTGCATGACCTCTACCTAACTCAAGAAGTCTATGGGCCAACGAGAGGCAAAGCGCTGCTTGACCTGGTACTGGCTACGGGGGACAACCTAATCGGCGACCTAGTGATCGATGGGAAG
>NW_017728906.1:1427843-1430227 GCF_001723895.1 Crocodylus porosus | reverse complement strand
TGGATGCTTCTCTTGCTGGGATCCTATGACCCCAGCTGACTTCCTGCCCTTTGGGCAGGGGGCTAGACTTGATGATCTCCCGAGGTCCCTTCCAGCCCTGATGTCTATGAAATCTATGAAATATGCACCAGGCTGAGAAAAGAGGTGACAGGGATTTTGGATGAACTGTATGCAATGTCATGGCTTAATACCACTTGAAAAAGAGTCAATGGTGAGGGGGATTGTGTTTAATGGGAACTAGCATGTGTCTTAAGTGGATTGCACAAATCTAGCCTTATGATAGGTTTCCATCAGCTTATTTGCCCAATATGGGCCATGTGTTTTATAGTCATGCTTAGTGTTGGCTGCATTTAATCAACTTCATGGTTGGGTTCCATGCCAAATGGGGGGAAAAGCCTCATTTTGTATTTGAGTAAATATGGTATGTTTTTGGTGTCTTCAAGAGCTGAGCTGTTTCATCGTTTTCCAGGCTGTGCACTTTCTTTCTTGTAGCTGCACCCTGAAATATTACATGACTTGCTTGTGGTCTTTTTAGGGGTATGTACAATAGCTATATTTAGATTGACCTGACCAGGGTTAAGTCAATCTAAATGCCTATCTGTTCAGGCATGCAGAGGAGTTAAAACAGGCAAAAAATGATGTTCCCAATTTAGTTGGGTGCACTGATTTAGACTGAGATTAGATTAACCTAGTTTAGGAAAGGGTTAACCCTATCTCATGAATGCCTGTACATGTTCGCAATGTAGGCCTGGGGCTGGGAAAGCCCAGTTGCTTGCCCCAACTCTGGGGCTGTACAATCCTACCCTCCTGGTCCTGACTGGGCTATTTTAAGCCACTCAACTGGGTACTCCCACAACCTATGGACCTGTCAGCACCTATCCTCCCAATTTCCAATTTCCCTGCATCTGCCTCCACTCCCACCCTGAATTAATTGTTTCACTTACCTTGTGTGGCTCCCAAAAGTGGTGAATGAATGTACAAACTGCTCCCAGGAGCACTGAGCTGCTGCATGCATCCATTTCTGGTTTAGGCTTAAAGTAAGCTGCCTGCACCTAGACTGGGTGTGGCAAATGCTTGTTCTTTGGAACTTGGGACAAGCTTTTTGGTACCGGTGGCTGTTACAAGTAATATTAATACTGAGCAGCCAGCATTTTATGAATCCTGTCCGTAACATGGTCAAAGAGGAAAAAATTATATATTCTAGGGTTTCTAGAAGTTGCTGTAGTTAACTCTATATATAAAATAGTGCTTGAATTCAATAGGATCTTGTCAGGGAAGCAGGATAATGGCTTCCTAATAGGAACATCCAAGCACCCACTTGACAGACAATGGCATCCTTGAGAGCTGAAGTGACACAGATGTCTTGGCAGGCTGAGAGGCTAGAAATCAAAAGGAACACAACCAACTAGAAAGGGTATTGATCTCTGCAAGACCTGATAAGTTGTCAACAGTGGCCTGAGAATGCTCTTGAGCTCTGATGGTGGGAGAGAGTGGCAGAATCTATAAGGAGCAAATTTTTAAGATCTTTTTCAATGAATTGTTTGTTATAAATAAACAATAGTTTGCTCAAAGGAGGCTGCCTTGTCACTGCACAGATTGTTTCAAGATCTTAGTGGAAACAAAACAGCAAGAACTGAGCCTAAGTCAGACTTGCTGAAGTATCAGCAGATAGATCTGGGAATTGCCACTGGGCAATTTTAGAGGGGGAGATCCAACACTTTGCTCAGGTGAGAACTGCAGTAGTGTGAGGTGAGTGGGCCGTGCACACCATGAGAACAGGAGAACTTAGGAGGTGGTTTGCTTGATAACAGCAATGCAAGTGGAAAACACTAATATAAAAGTTTAATAGTTGGTAGGGTTGGAAGGGACCTGAGCAGATCATTAAGTCCGACCCCCTGCCATGGCAGGAAAGAGCACTGGGGTCAAAAGACCCTGGCAAGGTGTCATAGAATCATGGAAGTAGGGTTGGAAGGGACCTTGTAGATCTTCAAGTCTGACCCCCAGCCTGGGCAGGAGAAAAACTGAGCTCAAATGACTCCAGCCAGGTAGGCATCAAGCCTCTCCTTAAAGACCCCCAGGGTAGGAGCCAGCAGTCTATCTAGCCTCCTTTTGAAGACCCCCAGGGTAGGGGCCAGGACCACTTCTCTTGGAAGTTGGTTCCAGATCCTAGCCACCCTGACTGTGAAGTAGCGCCTCCTGATGTCTAGTCTGAATCTACTCTCCATCAACTTATGGCCGTTATGCCTTGTAACTCCCAGTAGTGCTCAGGGGAACAGGGACTCTCTCATTGCCTGCTGGTCCCCCTTGGCCAGTTTATAGATGGCCACCAGATCCCCTCTTAGCCTTCTCTTGTGGAGGCTGAACAGGTTCAGGTCCCATAGCCT
>NW_017728906.1:1419786-1427743 GCF_001723895.1 Crocodylus porosus | reverse complement strand
TGCCACATAGAGGGGGAGGATCACCTCCTTGGACCTGCTTGAGATGCATCTGTGGATGCATGACGAGGTACGGTTAGCCTTCCTGACTGCGTCACCACATTGGTGGCCCACGTTCATCTTGGAGTCTATAATGACTCCAAGATCCTTTTCTGCCTCTGCACTGACGAGAAGGGAGTTCCCCAGCCTGTAGGTAGGGTGCTGGTTCTTCCTTCCCAGATGCAGTACCTGGCACTTGTCAGTATTGAATCCCATCTCATTCTCATCCACCCACCCCTGTAACCTGTCCAGATCCAATTGCAGCCTATTCCTCCTTTCTAGCATGCCCACGTCGCCCCACATCTTAGTGTCATCTGCAAATATGAACAAGGTGCTTTTCACCCCCTCGTCCAAGTCACTGATGAAGTTCAGTACACCCATGAGAGCTTCTGTTTAGTAAATGTAGGTAGAGAAAAATAGAGCCAAAAGGTACTTTTAAACTGTCTGCTTTTTTTCACTTTAAAACTTTGTCAAGCTTTTACAGGTTTTTTGTTTGCTTCTTTGTCTTTTCATGCTATGATTTGGGTCACAGCAGTGTAGCAGTGTAGAGCTTTTCTACAGATGCCATATCATGTCTGATACTACAGTACAGAGGTATGCAAAAATCTAGAATTTTCTAGAAATAGTTCTAGATTTTTGCATTTCTTTTTGTCTCAGACCAACATGGCTACCACATACACCCCAGGACAAAGTTGAGCACTTGTTCTGGTGACTCATCGTGATGCTCAGTTGTGTTTCAGAAGTTGCAATTCAGAAGTAGGAAAGGATTTAAATATTGCCCTGAGGAGAAGCTAGAGAAACATCTGTTAGGGAAATCCATTAAGAATAGCTAAACTCCTGAGCTGAAGCTTCTGATACTATTTTGATTAACTAAAAGACATTTGAGGAAGCACCCACCTCCTCAGATGAGGTTCATGTGCATGTTCCATCCTAGGAACAAAGTTAAAA
Organism: Crocodylus porosus; assembly: GCF_001723895.1. NCBI lineage: Eukaryota > Metazoa > Chordata > Crocodylia > Crocodylidae > Crocodylus > Crocodylus porosus. The sequence continues at coordinate 1,426,759 of NW_017728906.1, read as the reverse complement.
TACTACCCATCCTTAATAGGAGAGAAGCAGCTTGTAACAAATTTTTGTGTTCAAAATTTTTAATGGGAGTGTTTGTCTTGTAAGTTCTCTTAGTGGGACTTTGCCCAGGTGATGGTTTTTGTCTTGTCCTCTTCCAGTCTAGCAAATGTAGAGTCCTTGTTTCTTTGTTAGGGCAGTGAATACACTCTGGGGTGCCAGAGGAGTTAGGGGTTCATATTAGTTTAAATTATGGTATTCACAGCTGCCACCTTTTCATCAGAAGTCCCTAATAGTGGTAAAAATATAGCATCATAATATGGAATATTAGTGGTACTGACCTACAAACCTTCAGTCTGGCCCTGGTACTACTGAAGTCCATGAATTCTATCTGATTTCAGAAACACAGGAGGTGGTCCTAAATATCCAGAGGAATGACTGCCCTATGAACAGCAGTGAAAAGAGATGATATTGACAGATCGTAATGAGGGGAAGGAGTCGAGAAGACACCAGACCTGGAGAATGGTACCAGAGGACAGTGGCATGTATGTGCTCTGCACCTCAAGATGTTGATGGGAGCCAACATCAGAATCAACCACAGAGAAGCGAGAGTTGACAGAGGATACTGGTGAAGAAAGGTTGGTCAGATTGGTATGGACTGTGTAGGTTTTTGCCTTCCTCTGTAGCTGGGTGTCTGGTTCTCTACCTGGGCTCTCTTGAATGTTTATTAACAGCCTTTAACAGAAGCAGGATGTTGGCTGACATGGTCTCCTGGCTTCACTTATAGGAGGCTATGGTGTTGTGTCTTGTGTTGTGTCAGGGTTGACTGCATAGTTTTGCTAAGAGGTTAAATTATGGATTTCTGTAGGATGGTTTGGAGGGGGATGATGCTGCCTTAGGCAGGGCATTGGACTCAGTGACCTCTGGAGGTCCCTTCCAGCCCTATTTTTCTATGATTCTATGTAATGCTTTCCTAAAACTCTTCACCTTTTAATTAATATTTGGAGAAATATTCAGTCAAAGCTACATACAAAAATTCTAACCGAGGTTCAGTCATGTTCCCCTTCAAAGCCAAACTAAGGACAGCTGTAGTTGTAATGCTACTTCAAGCCATTGTAAACAAGATTCAACATGAATTTTAAGAACTTGATAGAAACAACCAGTGTGGCAGATGTAGCAATTAAGTATTTGGTGTGCTGATTGACTTGTTTTCTAATGTGAAGTATGGACCTTCACACTCTATAATGTGTGTTTTAAGTGGCTGACTGATTCATTTGCTCAGTCTGTGTAATACTGTCCCTCTGTAATACTGTCCTCAGTGTAATAGTGCCCTTTCTATAAGCAACTGCAACCTGATCTGTGTCCAACAGGGATGTGCACTTCATTTTACTTACTAAGCTGGGCAGTATAAATCAGTCATGGTGGGAGCAGGGGTATGATTTTCTCCTCCCCCTCCTTCTTTCCTCCCTCATACATATAGTCTTTTCTATTTCTTAGGTACAAAAGCTTTCTGAGTTTTTTGGTTTTTGTCCTTTAAAAAAATTAACAGCTGATTACTTGGGGGTGGGAGGATATGTCCAAGACCAATATGACACAAAGGTGTGAGTAGGTGACAATAGACTAGAAAGGTATGTCTTGTTATGATGATCCTGAATTCCTGGTGGAAGAAGTAGAGAAAGTTTTCAAAACCATTACTAAATCAACAAAGTGAAAAATACTGCTACAAGGTCAAAGTTGAATGCTAGCATAAAGGCTCATAGCTCCAAGGACCTCCATGAGGCTGTGCCTGCTTTGGCCCAGGGTGAAACTTGCTATGCAGTGTGCAAGGTGTCATGATATGTTGCCTTGCCCTTGACTGGGTGAATTTCTGAAGATGTAAAGCAGGATGCAAATACATTAGCATTAGAGGGATACGGGCCTCCTTTGTTTGGTTCACTACTCCAGGTGCAAATTCACAAACAATACTTGTAATAAAAACAGCGGGGACTAGCATGTTATTGCTGAGGTGGGAGATCATGTGTTTTAAATACAGTTTATGACTATGAAATCCAAAGATGTTTCATGAATAAATGCATTATTTATACACCATAATTCAGAACACTGTCAAAGCCACACTTCCTCTTCTTCTGAAGCTCGTGGGTGGCACAAAATGAAGGTCCACAATTAAATATGTTTGTAGAAAGCTTTCAATAATGTGAGGTGTCTTTTGCAAATGCATTGCCTTTGGAGAGGCACGCTATTTTAGATAAATTCACATTTTAGATATGATGAAAAAAGTGAAGTTTGAGACAGAGTCCTGGCAATGAGGGATAATACTTCAAAGGGTTATCAACTGAGGTTTTAAAAAATGACAATTCTGATTTGAACTTTGTGGTGAAATCACAGACTGGATGTTGAGCTTATCAGTATATATAAATGACAGTCAGAACTGAGTGGAACAGCGATTTGTCTGAATTCCGAGATCACACCTAAATATTTCTATAATCAGCAACACAGTATGAACTAAGTAAACCAGAATAGTGTAGGGAAAGAGAGGATTCCAGGAGAGGATTGCAAAGAAACTTTTGACTACCCTGGCAAAAACTAGTGAGAAACTCTGAGTTTTTTACTATTGTTTGGGCTTTCAGCTGAGGGTCACAGCATTGTACACAAGTGTTGAGGAATTTCATGGTCCTTTAAGCCTTTGCAGAAGAGCTCTGTACAGGTAGGCTGTTTCATTCTACCCTTTTCATCTCACACTGACAAAGCTCCTCTCCCTAGGCTGAAAATATTGGCAGTTGTATCCAATTCCTGTTGAAACCACAGTGTGGAGCTATTGGAACACAATCACATCTAAGCAATGTCAGCATCACACTGGTCTCAGATCATCTCTTTGATTGTCACTGTCCACACAGATTTTCCTGTCAATTATATCACTTCCTCTTATCAAGGAATGACTCTGTTTTCTTGTTTAAGCTCAAAGGACTGTGCTGCAGTTTTCCTGGGGGTAACTGAGATTTTCATGTTACGCAATAGAGGTGTTCTTGAGCTTTGGGTGTCTTTGGATTCCCCCTAACTTTTCAAAACAGTGCGCAGGGTTTTAACCATGGGATTCTCATTAAAATCACAGCAGCTACATGACAAAACTCCATGTGCCACTTTGCATACTGAAGTGATTTTGCCCTCTTCTTATTGGAGAGATTTTCAAATCTGACAATTTTTAAGTGCATTTTCTAAAAGTTATTTTCAAAAAGCTTACAGTCTAAGGGGTGTTAAGCCCACCCATCAGGAGCCCCTGGGCTAGATCTGGACTGTGGAGCTTTTTGTGAGTTGGATCCAGCCAGGGGTGTGGTGGCAGCTGGTTTTGTGGAACACATCTGGGGGCTGTGGCAGAGAGCCAAGTTTGCCATTGATAGTTATGGCCAGTAGGGACAAAGGACCCTGTTTTTTGCAGCAAGCTACAATTTCCCCCCTCCCACAAACTTACAGTGCTGGCCTGTAGCTCAATGGGCTGGTTTGAGAAGCTCCGTGGAGCAGATCTGATCTGCATGCTGTATTTTTGACACCCCTAATCTAAGACATATGATTTACTAGGGATTTAAAATGCTTTTGAAATGTATGGCATTTAGACTTATTTGTGGCAGAAGTATTCTGACTATTTTCTTGTCTTTGCTTCCAGCTATATACTTGGCTGTGGGGTAAAGTCCTGTGAGGTGCTGATTGTTTCTTGACACTGGGATGCTCTTATGGGTCCACAGAAGGTGCTGAAAACCTTCCAATAAATAACCATTGTGTTATTTTTAGTGATTAGAGGCACTGGGCTCAGGTAAGGGCTCTCATGTATTCACAGAGCAGAGAAAGGTTGACAAACCGAAGCAGTCTACAAAAAAAGAACCATAAAACCAGAGGTGTGAAACCTAAAAGGCTATTATTTATTGCAATTAAACAAACTTAATAATAAATTTCAGTGGGGATGGGGTTGTGTCAGCCGCTCCCTGTTGTTTATTGCTGAATTTCACTTCACTGCCAAAAGATGAAGAAAGAAAATACAGAGAAGAGAAGTGCTTCTGAGCATGTCACCTGCCCTGGCTCCTGGACAGACGAGGGAAGATTGCTTTTCACCTGCTTTCATGATGCAATGAGCCGTCCATTGAATTTAGACATCTGCACCTCCCAGACTATATAATAGTTTGCAGCAGTGTATCCTGAGATATTCTGGGTTCTTGTGTGCTTTTAAGAGGACTGAGTGTTTGGTAAAAATGCATGTAGTTTGCTAGCAGCAATGTATGGAGAAAGGCACTGATGTCTGACTGCATGAGCATAATGGATTAAGCAAACCAGTTAGTCACACAGCAAAACAAGCATGCTTCTGAATGGTGCCATAAACATGTGTATTGCCTGCCAACTGAGGCAAAAATAGACAGGGGACCAAGGTTATATGTAAAAAGTAATTGAATGGAAAAATTAGCTAAAGCAATAGTAGCCAGCAACCAAAAAGCAGGCCATATACAAACAGGGTAGGGGTGTTCCCAAGGGGGTCTTATGACATAATGAACAATAGAGATTGAGTGGACTGCATGTATGTCAGGGAGACACACACCACAGAAAGGCAGAGAAGGCAGCAGGAAGCTAAGGACACTTGTAATGTTACTGAGCAAGGTGTGAAGGAGGGCAGTTCGGTAGTGTGTTGAAGGGAAGGAGGCTCATATCTGTGAACAAAGAGACCCTCTCTCATTTTTGGGTTCCTATTGGGTTCAGGGCAAGAAGACCTTGCCTGACCTTTGTGATGCTCAATTCCAATTTCTCTTCCTGAGGAAAACAACCTGCGAGACCCAGAATTTACCTAACTGCTGGAGCCAAGAGGGGTAACTGAATTCACAGCGGTCATTCCTAAGACCATTACTGAAACCTGAGGTCTGTGAAGCCTTATTCTTTCGCAATATCTGGTAAGGATATTTCCTGTGATTACAGCTGCTAGGGCAATTCAATACTTCCATTCTTGTATACGAAGAAAACTATGACTAGTTTTTAAATTTAGAAGGGATTGTTAGATAATCTTTACTGACCTCTGTATCAGAGGCTGTGGAATCCATATGATCACTCCTTTAGGCTCAGTCTTCAAACACCTGAGGGGATGCCTTACAGATGAAGGAAAACATCTTTCCTTGTTTGCTGCATGGAAGAATGTGGACCAATGCCTTGAAGTTTTAGCAAAGTAGGTGTAGATCAGGTATCAGGAAAACCTTCTTGACTGTTAGAACAGTGAGGCAGTGGAAAAGACTGCAGTCTCTTGCTGGAGGTGTTCAAGAGGTTGGGCAAGCACTGGTCAGGGGGATCTAGGACTAGCGGTGCATATGCTCTAATGGGTATTTCCCATGCTTCTGGGCTTTGCTTTTTGCCAGATGGGGCTGAGGATTTTCCCTCCTCTTGCTGCTGAACATGTCAGGGGTTTATTTTTCACCTTCCTCAGAAACACTGGGTGTTGGCTGCATCCAGGACTGGGGATTTTGACTGGGGTGTGCCAGTGCTCCAGGTGGGACGTGAACTTGGAGATTCCTGGTTAGAGGATCTTGCCCCTCTGCTCAGAGCTCAGGGTGAGTCTGATCCTCATATTTGGGGTGCAAAAGAAATTTTACCCCATGGTTAGAGTGGTGCAGACTGGGAATTTTTGCCTTTCTTTGCAGGGGGAAGGGGGACAAGGCCTCTTTTTTGGACCTCTGCGGCATCTTTTTAACAATCCTCCCAGCAGCAGAACATTGGCTTCCATTGTCCCCCTGCTTTACCTGTGGCAGGTTGGGGTGTTATGCCTTGTGGTTGTGTCAGGGTTGACTGTAGTTTTACTAATCAGTGAAACAGTGCATTTGTATAGGATAGTTTGGATATGGATGATCTTGCCTCTGGCAGAGTGTTGGACCTTGAAGGTCCCTTTCCAGCCCTACTTTTCTATGATTGTGCATTTTTCTGAAAGGCATCCATTCTGATTTGAGGGACTGAAAAGAAAGAGAACCCAGCGTCCCTGCCGGTAGGTTGTGCAAATGGCTTGGCACTCTACTCAGTAAAATGTTCTATATTATTTCTAGTTTGAATAACCTAGCTTTCATTCCCAGCAGCTGGTTTTTGGTTCTGCCTTCCTGTGCTCAGTCAAAATATTCTTTGCTCTGATATTTTCTCCTGGCGAATGATGCTTACACATCCTACATTAAAGATATTGAAAACAGTTTGAATTAAACTTTAAATATTATGGAAGCGTCACAGAAAGACTCAAGGTTTGCACTTTTTTCCTTCGGCATCCCACTGTAAAATTTGCATTTTTCTCCTGTGAAAAAGACAAATCTCAATCTGGGACTAATGCATGAAAACTGACACTCTTGAGGGTAGGATGTCACCATTTTCATGCTGAAAATGAGCTTTTGTTAGTAGGAATGATGAGCTTTCTTCTTGGCTTAAACCCAGACACTTTCCTCAGAATCTTCCTTTCACATGGAATTTCTTGCCAAGTGATGACTGACAACGCTGCACAGCATGTCTTGTGCCAGCTTGTCACACAGGCCCCTGAGCTACCGGACAGGGCTGGGGCTGTCCTGCCTATGGCTTAAGAGACCAAATTACAACCACTAATAAACAAACATGGCCTTGTCAGAGTGCCATGCTTCCAGCAAGAAGTGGCCATGTGAAGCCACAAACTCCCCTCGTTTACCTGTTACCCTTATGCTCAGCCTCACAAATACGATGCAAGCCTGCAGGGGTGCTTGCTTCTTATGAGGTAGGGCCTGAATGGTCTCAGTTGCCCCCCAAAAATAAGAAGTAAAGATTCTGGCCAGGCTGAGTCATCCATTCTCTAAGGCACTCCCTGGGCTCCAATTGAAGCATGGACCAGAGTCTAGGGCTTGGCGTGGCATGTTGAAATGCCTAGCTGATTGCTAGGGGTTTTTCATAGATTCATAGATTCATAGATGCTAGGGTCGGAAGGGACCTCAATAGATCATCGAGTCTGACCCCCTGCATAAGCAGGAAAGAG
>NW_017728906.1:1388951-1419775 GCF_001723895.1 Crocodylus porosus | reverse complement strand
CGTGCCACCCAGCAGGTCATTTCCTAGGCTGTAGGTGTGCTGGACATTTTTCCTCCCTAGATGCAGCACTTTGCATTTCTCCTTGTTGAACTGCACCTAGATGCAGCACTTTGCATTTCTCCTTGTTGAACTGCATGCCACGTCAAGCCCTGCATCTTTGCATCCCAGAGCCCTGGCACTGGGCAGGTGGGCTTTGGAGCTCATTTGAGCTTGGCATGTTTTACGGGACAAAAAGCATTTCTTGAGCACAAAAGAGCTGTTCCTTCTGGCTGAAGCTCAGGGGCCCACATCAGGGCTTGAACTTGCAGCACAAATGTCTTGTGTCACTAGGTAGATTTGACTCTCAGGAAAGGAAGGATATTTTTTTTTTTATGTGAGCTATTATATTCAGCTAGCAGCTGGCAAAGATTTCAGAGGATAGGGAATATAGGCATAGTAAGAGAAAGGTAAATGTATTAAAATTAATTCTAAATAATTGGTTCTTTGCTTATGCCAAAACCACTAATCTTTCATTCCACTGCCTCAGATCTATTCCTTAGCCTGCTCTACATAGAGACTGAGCCAAGAAAGCACACCTGCATTAATTGTATCATGTATAATTTATGGATCTGGTTTCCCAACCATATTTTTTTTCAGTCATCAACAACACGGAAGTCTGTTGCTTCTCACATCCTGCATAGGCCTGTATTCATTTTGTTTCTGGTTGTTGTTTTTTTATTTGGTGCTGCTGTTTGAGATCTGGATATACATGTAAAATGAAGGATGGGCATGTGCAGAATGCAAACGCACCTTTCTGTGATGGACCCCAAAAAGCCCGTGCTGCAGGTGTGCAGAAAGTCTTATTGCACGCAAGACTCTTCTGGGGGAGTGTTGAGGCTGCAGAAACCCTACCCTAGACCTGGCAGGTGAGGAGTTAATGGCTTGTTAGAATCCTGTTGCAGCCTCTAAGTTGGATGGAGCTGGGCTGATGAGACAGGGAACAGAAGGCAAGTAAGGGCTTTCAGTCAAAGAGATCTATAAGGAGAGCCACCTGTAGAGGGAGGAAGGTTAGAGCCCTTTAGTTACCAGAGAAGTTTCAAAGCAGGTAGGCTGCTATTGAAGGCTGAAGCATGGTTTAGTTTGAGCTCTGTTTGCCTTTGCTTTTGTGAAACCCTCTGCTTTACATCAATTTTGTTACTACTGAGGAACAGCACTTCTGAGAGAACTTCCCCTAATGATACTGGTGTGATTCCTAGCAGGGATATTTTTCTCATTATGTACGTTCTTCGGGGTTTTATTTTTTCCTTTCCACTTTCCCTGTGTCCTTTTTCTCTTCCATTATGTTTTGTTTGTTTTACTTTTCTTTCTCGCTTATACCTTTTAACAGGAGAAATAGAGCTGTTTTTGGATGCATCAAATAATCATCCTGTTGCGGGGAGGGGTTGTTAAGGTTTCCTTTAGAACTTCACTTTTAATGTAAAAACAGAGACCCAAAAGAAGTTTTGTCCCCAGTTATCTAACCTTTCTTGAAAGACTCTTTGGATGGTTGGACAGGTGGTGGCTTATGGCATCACAGTCCCTACACAAGCAAAAGCTGATTGCTAGGCATTTCTGCTTTGTCTACATACACATTTGTTTTTTTCTGGTTATTTTTTGTCAGCACCTAATGTTGTTCTCTGTTACAAGCCAGTAGATACATACACATGAGCCACTTACTGTGCAGTAGACTAATTTAGCTGCACAGTAAACATTTTGGTGTCTACATGCGTGCCCCTATTAGGCTGGAGTAAACTACTTTACTCTGTAACAATACAAGTACTATCCTGCTACGGAATAAAAAAATTCTGCGGCAGCTTATGTGTAGATGCTGGAGGGGCTGGCTGGGGCATGAAGATGCTTCAATGTGGATGCTGCCTGCTGGTTTGCCCTGCACTTGTGCCCCAGCCAGCCCCTCCACAGCATGTTGAGCTGGGGCGAGCATCGTGGGGATGGGGGCTGACCCCCAGGGCCTCCTGTCAGCCAGGGCTGCTCCACCCTGGTTCAACATGCTGTGACTGGGCACATGTGCAGATGCACACCTGGCAGCAATGAGCTCTGGAACAACAAGCTCTGGAGCTTATTGCTAAACATTAATTGGCTCGTGTAGATGCAGCTGAGCAAAGAGCTTGTCAGCGGAAGAGGAATTGCAACAGAAGGAGAGAAGTAAACTGTTTAGATTAGGAGAAAGCACTGACATAATCTTGGTTTCTTCTCCCCCATAACTTTCTATTATCTTCCCTTTTATCTCCGGCCATGCTTTTCTGTCTTTCTTTTCCTTGCCCTTTATGCTTCCTCTGTCCTTGCTATCCTTGTCCACAAGCAGTAAATATCTTTTTTTGCTATCTCGTGCTGTTCGTTAGGGCATTCAAAGCTCTTCCTGTTGTTCCAGCTGGGTCCAGTAATAGCAGGAAGATGCTTATGAGGGAAGGGACCACTAGAGAACAGAAGTGGCAGAAGACAGATTTTTGCAAGTGGGAAAAGAATAAGATTCCCTTAGTAAGGGAGAGAAAGACTCCTGTAAAAGAGCAGGGAGTGGGGGATGTTGAGAGTTTGTGGAGGAAACCCCCAAAATGGAGAAATTTAGGAGTACTAATTAGTTAATATTTGCAAAGTATTTTTGAGAATGAAAAAAATTGTATGGTCATGCTAAACTACTAATTATTATTTGTTGGCATCTTGATTTATAAGATAATATATTATTTTGCAAGGGTGCCTGGTCAATGGCTGTGAAAAATTGTGATATGGCATGAAAACTAAGCAGAAATTAAGGCCCAGATCCTTCTTTCTCCTATGAGGGATAGTAGATTGCTGTGGAATCTGAGATTCAATTGCTTTAATCCTAGGTTATTTTTCCTTGTAGGAAACTCTATTTTTCTTTCTATAGAAGGGCACTGGGTGCTTAGATTTCTACTGCTGGGACATCAACCTGAAAGAACAGATATCTCTGGCTGACACTGCCAACCTTGCCCCTCTATTCTCCTGCCCTTCAAGGAGGGCAACAAGAAAGCAGAGTGAGAAAATGCAGTGCCTACAAAGGACTGCCTGTACTTCTGCAGCATTTCCTGAAGCCTCGGAAGGAGATGATTTAATGAACAGCTGCAATCGCTGGTGTTCTCAGCCAGTCACATCTGCCTCAAGTCAGTCACCTCATACTGTAGGTCCCTCCCTTATGTAACTTAAGTTGATGGGATTCATAGAATTTTAGGGTCAGCAAAAGATGAAGCAGCTTTGATATTTTCATTCTCCATGCATGCTTTCTACATGTTGTGTAGCACTGACTGACTTTAAAGGGAATTGGACTCAGTCCTTTCCTGTGCTTACGTATTAGTCTATCAGGTAGTGGATGGGCTTGGGCTTGGCTAAATTAAGTGACAAGGCATTGCATGATCATAACCCAAGGTCAGGACTTTTTATTAGAGGGACTTTTTTGTGCTCATTTTGCAGGGGTGGAGGGGAGGGAGTGATAGAAAACAAGGCTGTTTTTGGCTTTCTAGAAGAGAACACCTAATTCAAAGTAGCTGTAGGGAGATACAGGAGTAAAAGTCTGAAGAGTGGCACAGTGAAGGTACAGGTGAATGCTGGAATTTAGCATTATACTGAATTTTTGTTTTCCCTAAAAGTGGAGAGTAACTCAAACTCAAAAGTAGTTGTGGTGGTTTTGTTTGGCCATGGAAGGAAGGAAACTGAACAACAGGTTCTGACATTGGATGAGATAAGGCATGGTTACGGTGTTATGTGGGTTAGAAGTTACAGCTTAAACATGTCACTTAAACCTGGATTCAGCTTGATTCATCCCATCATCAGCTGCTTTGCTGTGATAAAGGAGACAATGATGTAGAATGTTACTCTGAGGTTCTCTTGGTTCAAAATGGCCTTAATTTGATTAAAATTAGGGTGCACTGTAAGACAAATATTTCTAATTGAAATGATGTGGTGTGGAATGGGTTTGTGATACTGGCTTTGTTATTTAAGTCTATAACTTCTTCTTTTATGATGAAATGGATCTTACTGAGTTGTATTCATACTGGTAGGGTTTGTATATCTGTCAGGGGTCATGATATTTGAATACTTTCCATGTACAATCAGTGGCAAAGGCCATAATGGACTTCTTGGAGTGTGGGGTTGCTTTTTCCCCCACTGTGATTAAGGCTAGGGACAGACATTCAAAAAGCCTGATCCTGAATTTATTCAATCTTTGCAGGTTAGTCTAACCTGGCTAGGCTGAACTGGTTTAAAACTGGACAGACATTCTCTCTGGACTGAGGAAATTCAGGCACATGCCTGCAGTGGCTCAGGCTAGAAGCCAGGGGACGCTAGAGCAGCCTTCCCTTCCCTTCTGCAGGGAGCTGAGCTCAGAGGGCATGGCCAGGCCCTGGCAGGACTCTCTCATTAGGGAGGTCTGCCTGCATGGTCCCATGCTTTCCCCTGCCAGCTGCTCAAGGGGTGGGAGTGTTGCCAGCCCTGGGCTTGGACTCTGAGGTAGTGGGGGTGTGCAGTGAATGCATCTGTTGATGATATGGAGCTTTTCAATCTCCTTTCCTGCTTTATCGTACAGTCTGCAGGGAACTAAGACAGGTAAGCAAGCCAACTGGGGGCTGATAGTGATAACAGTCTTTATCACCCAATTAGCAAAACAATGGCCTCTCTCCATTACTTTAAACATCTTAAACAGCTTACCAGCTGACCTGTTGATTAGCTCTAAACAGCCCTAAGTGGTCACTGTTCTGTCTGCCTACCCTGGTGAAATTGGAGAGAGAGACACACACATACCTCTCAGCATTAGCTAGCATACTACATGTTTAGGGTCTGTACTGCGGTAAATGGGAGAGAGAGGGGATTTCCTGCTTGAGTTGGGGGAGGGGGAGGGCAGGGCAGGGGGAAGCCAGGCAGACTCTGCTGTGTCTGCATTCTCTGCCGGAGCCTTACACAGTATTAGCTAGCATACCACATGCTGGCTATGGTCCAGGCTATGGCAGAGAGGAGGAAGAGATCCCTGCTTAAGCAGTGTGTGGTAAGAGGGAGGGGAGGGGGGCACGGGGAAGCTAGCAGACCCTGCTGTACCTCTAAGTCTCTGCTGGAGCTGTGGCCAGGGAGCAGAGGGAAGGAGCCAGCCCTGCTGTGGAGCAGAGAGCCCCGCCCAGCCCCGAGAGCATGCTAGGATGCTGGGGGGACTCTGATTTACCTTAAACCAGCAAGGGGTCTGGGACAGACATGGCATAAACTGGTTTGACCCAAATCACTTAAGTCTGATACTACATTCAACCAGGTTTATCGCAAACCAGTTTCATCCATTTTCAAACTGGTTTATGTGTACTGAACATCTGTTCTGTTACAGGTTTAAGCCAATTTCTGATCACTTAAACCAGTTTACATGTAATGTCTCTCCCTAGCCTAAAAGTTTGCTGTTCAGTTTGCTTATAATATAAACCTACTCTTAAATCCAAAGAGTTATATATAGTTTAGAACCAAAATGGAGTTGAAAAGTACTTCTAGAAACAACTGGTATAAAATGGGCATGGCTTAGGAGTCCTATACTGATATTTAGAACTATTATCTCTCTCTGCTGAGACTTAAATTGTAAAAAGGGGGTGAACTTCCTATCTCTTTAGAATGACTAAATTAACATCTTTGGATGCAGTTATGTTTGCAAACTGGACCCTGAAAAGTTGACTAACCAAGTGGAGGTTCTCGCAGCTCAGGATGGGTTGCAGTGTTCTTATGTACTTGGAGTTAGCAAGTAGGGCTTCCTGGTATTTATATGATATGGGTATACTTAGGTTGGTAAATATCTTGGCATAGACAAGCCCTAAATTATCAGTCTGATGTCAAATTATGAGTTTCTGTGAAGCTATTGACACTTTCATCTTGTTGGTTGATTGATTTAAAAAAAAATATTTTTAAGGTACAGCACCGGGAAGGCTAATAATGAAGTACCTTTACTGTATTGTGGAAATATGAAGTCTCTTGCAGGGTATACCTGTACTGATGTTATTGTTGTGCCTGATGTAGTGTAGACATGCCTGATTGGTTTGAATTAGTCCATAGGCAGTCTAATTGGCCACCCAGGCTAGGGACAGATATTCAAAAAGCCCAAAACTGAATTGATTCAATCTTTGCAGGTTAGTCTAACCTGTAGAGAATTAACTGGTTTGCAAGTGAATTAATGTTTGCCACATGCCTGCAGTACCTCAGGCCAGAAGCCCAGGGGTGCTAGAGCAGTCTTTCCTTTTCAACAGGGAACCTGAGCTGCCTGGGGAGGAGAGGGGTATGGCCAGGCCCACACTGTTTAATGTCTTTCTGTTAGCCACTCCCACCCTCCCTCCACCAGCACAAGATAGAATTAGTCATTTAGGTGCCTTAATTTTATGCTTTTCCATGTGTATTTATAAGCTAAAGTTCCATATTTCTTATGCTTGTTTTTGTTTGTTTGCAATTTTACATAGTTTCTAGAACATGTGCCTTAAAACAAGTCTCATGGCAAGTCCACTAAAGAGCAGCCTGGTGATGACCAAATGAGTTTACTCATTTAAAGTCCCATGGTCATGACTGTTAAGCCATACACAGACTACAAATCAAATGCTTAGCCCACATGCTTAGTCTCCTGCTTGTTACTGAGGATATAACTGTTGTGTGTAAGTAACTGTAGAAGAAGGGTTATGATTGGCTATTACCTCTAATGTCACAATGGCCTCATTTACAAGTTAGCTGAACTTTTAAATTACCGTCTTTTTCAGACCATAAGATGCACCGGACCATAAGACGCACCCCTCCTGGAGCCTCAGTCTCCGCGGCAGCGAGTCCCTCCTTCAGACTCCTGCCCTGTCTGTTCCGGCTGGCCATTTTTATTGCCAGCTCCCAGCCACCGGCACGGGCGCCGGCTTCCGGTCTAAACAAGCGGCGGATGTCCTGCTCGGGCTCCGCCGCCTCCGCGGGCAAGCTCCGCCCCGTCTCCCCGGGACACACACCTTCAGACCATAAGACGCACCCTCGTTTTCCCCCCACTTTTGGGGGGAAAAAAGTGCGTCTTATGGTCCGAAAAATACGGTACTCATTTCCATAGCCCATGTTTTTCCTTACTGGTACAATAATTAAGCCCAGTTATTACTGGATATACTCTAATTTTCTCAAATATTACCTATGCACAAGATTTCAATTAACTTTCAACTATGTGGAAAATTTTTAGGAGTCTGTATTCAGTCAGTTAAGGTAATTTAAGACAAAGAAGAGACAATTTCACCTTATACATCTTATCTCTTCTTCTTCCTCTTCTGTTGCACCACCTCTCTTTCCCCTCATGGCTTTTAACATCTCTTTCTTTTTTTTCCTGCTGGCATAAAATGAGATTTTAAAAAAACATGAAAGTGGGAAGTTTTACAACAAATTTGAAACAGAATGAAAATATGAGGCTTAAGGGGAGAGGGGCAAGGAGAAGAGCTGGATTTTTCCCAGCTCTGAAGCCCCCCAAAGTATTTTGTAAGTAATTGTTGCAGAGAAGACTTGAAAGACTGGGAGGTTTTTTCAATGTAACCAACTGATTTTGAATGGCTGTGACCCCAAAAGTATATGTCTTTCTCAAGGGTCTTGGAACTACCCAACATGTTAACCTGACTTCCTCAAATCCAGCCCCAGTGCGGAGAAGAATTTGGTGAACTTGTGTAGTCTGTGGTGTATTGGGATGAAACCAGTTTTCTTAACTCTTTCTCAGCTTGCCCTTGCTCAATGTTTCATGATTCTTGCTGTACTAGGTGGTTGGGTTTTTTGACAAATCATGCTGAGAAATATTGATTTTTTTCCCCCCTAAGTTGGACATAGACACACTTTTATACCAGCATAGCATAGCTGTCCTGGATAGGGATATGTGGTGGTTACATTTTAATAAACCTCCACAACCACTACCATAAATGCCCTATGCTGGCATCTCAGGAATATAAAACAGAGGTATATGCAGGTTATGCAGAAGGTCTCTCTCCTCTAAATTTTCAATTTCTTATGCTAAAAAAATTAATACTTTGGGTTAAGAAGGCTGACTGGTCACTACATGTGTCACTGGTCACAGAATCCCACAGGAATGAACATCAGTGGCTCAACTTGACCTCCTGAGGAAATTTAGTTAATGCCCAAGACCAGTCTAAAAGTGGGAAAATGGTGCCAAGCAAAGCCTTATGATGTTACAACTGATGAGGTGCAATTATAACAGGCCTACTTGTATAAAGAGTGGTGGCCCTAGATCCACCAAAAGAACTATAAACCTCTGAATCAAGGAGGCCACAAGAGATTTGAGGGGACAACAAATGAGGAAGCAGGGACAGGAGTATAGATCAAAGGCTAATAATGAGTGTTTCAAATAGGGACACGAAGCACAGAATATTGGCCACTGCCCACCACCCCTTGAATGTGTCCAAGAAGCAAGTGGATGCTGTTCAATGAAACTCTGTCTGGAGATGTGTGCAGAGGAGGGATGGAAGAATGGTCCTATAGTTGCTTGGGTTCCCTCCAGCAAGAGCCTCCTTCCTCCTTCCTGGTCTTATAGATGGTGACTTTGGTCCTCTTTGACAAGGAGGTCAAACTCCTTCTGTCTGTGGCCTTCAACACAGTTTCATATCCTGTTCTCATAGGGAAGCTAATGAGCTGTGGAGTGGACACCTACACAGTCAGGTGGGTGGCTAACTGGCTTAGGGAAGGCACCCAGAGAGTGGTGGTTGACAGGTCATTTTCAACCTGGAAGAAGGTGGGCAGTGGGGTCCCACAGGGTTCGGTCCTTGGGCTGGTATTATTTAATATTTTCATCGGCGATTTGGATATCATCATTTAGATGATACCAAATTATGGGGCAAAGTTAATACACCAGATGGCAGGTCAACCTGGACAGGTTAGATCAATGGGTAGAACTTAATAGGATGCAATTCAACGAAGATAAAAAATGTAAGGTACTCCACCTAGGAAGGAGGAATCCCCATCACACTTACAGGTTGGGGGATGTCCTCCTTAGCAGCTCAGAGGCTGAGAGAGATCTTGGAGTCATAGTTGACTCCAAGATGAACGTGAGCCGGCAGTGCAATGAGGCCAACAACAAAGCCAATTGCACCTTGTCATGTATTAGCAGAGGCATGACCAACAGATCAAGGGAGGTGATGTTCCCCTCTATGCAGCATTAGTCAGGCCGCAGTTGGAGTACAGTGTCCTGTTTTGGGCGCCGCACTTCAAGAGGGTCATGGAGGATCTGGAAAGGGTTCAGAGGAGGGCCACCCACATGATTTGTGGTCTCTGTGAAAGACCCTACGAGGAGAGGTTGAGAGATCTGGATCTCTTCAGCCTATACAGAAGATGGCTGAGGGGTGACCTTGTGGCCACCTATAAATTTATCAGGGGAGAACAGCAGGGGATTGGGGATGCACTGTTTACCAGAGTGCCCCAGGGAGTAACTAGGAATAATGGGTGCAAATTACTAAAGAGTAGATTTAGGTTAGATGTTAGGAAGACATTTTTTACAATAAAGGTGGTCAGAGTCTGGAATGGGCTTCCAAGAGAAGTGGTGCTGTCATCTAACTTGGAGGTCTTCAAGAGGAGGATTGACAATCACCTGGCTGGGGTCGTCTGACCTCAGTCCTCTTTCCTGCCAGGGGCAGGGGTTGGACGTGATGATCCATTGGGTCCCTTCCGACTCTATAATCTATGCATCTATGAGATCCCAGAACTCTGTGGGGCTACAGATGGGAGGGGTGTAAAAAAAAAAAATGAGGGAGAAGTGCAGCCAGAATCTCAGGAGGAATTTCCTTTGGAGGCAGTGGAGGAGCTGCAGTATGGTACACTCAAGGTTGGTATGCGCTAGGATCTCCCTCTGACAGAAGGGGCAGATGTTGGGGGTGGCAATTAAGTGGCCCAGGTGCATGCCTGTGGAGACAGCTCCTTGCAGGAGCCACCAGTCTAGGTTTTCAGTAGCTTGCAGGATTAAGGTGGAATACAAGTTGTCCCACCAGGGACCCTCTCTGAAGGTGTCCCAACCCTTGATATCTGGGCAGAACACAAGGATGGGAGGGTGCAATGTGTGGAGCTGTGAGCCTGTAAATCTGGTGGCAATGGGCTGTTTGGAAGCAAATTGGAATCAGAACAGGAAGGGGAGAGAACAGCTGTCTATCTGAAACATTTTTTATATTATCACAATGAAAACACCAGTCATGATTTCATGACGGAAGGTATTTAATTCACAATCAAATATCTAGAATAATAATTTGCAAGGAGGCTGCTGTGGTATTCTGGGGTACTGAGATCCTTTCAGGGATGCCACTGGGTATCATGCAATGCTAGCATTGTGGAAACAAGATTTACATGAGGTGTCCTAGACTATGCTCACTATACTGGCAGCTACAGTACCCACTGGCTATGTATGGACACTTAGATTTATTCAACAGGACATGATTTGTATGCAGTGTTTTTTCCTATTTAAGACACATTCACTGAAATGTGAGTTTTGCTTGAAGTGTTACTTTATGCCAGTGATTCTTAATCAGGGTGCCACGGCATCCAAGGATGTTGAGCAATCCTTTTAAGGGTGATGTGCAATATTAGCACTATTATAGGTGAGCAAACACCTTACACATAATTGACAAGAGAAAGCCAGAGATTTCAAATATGAATCCACAGTGTCAACATCTGACTTGTTGTAGTCTTTCTGAGATCTTCATAATGTCAAGTACAAGTTAACAACAGTGCCGCATGCACACCCTTGCCTGTACCCCATCCAGATCACTCGAAACCCCCACACGGGAGAAACTAACCTTGAATTGAAAATGACCCTAGTACCATGACGTCAAAGAAGATACCGGTGCCTATGGCAACCAGATAAATGAGGCCCCAAAGTTACTAGCCCATCTAAAACTGTAAGATCAGATTAATGTGCCATGCTCTCCCTCTTGTGACCAAACAGGCTCAGTACCACACAAACAAAAAGAAAGCCCCCCATTTCCTGACTGCTGGGCTTACAGGAGAGAAAAGCCTGTGTTGAAACCTGAGCAGACAAAGAAGAATCCGTTTGTAGTCATTATTGGCTGACACAGAGTAAAACCAGATAAGAAAAGTTATAAAAACTTTCCCTGTCCTTTGTTCGGAGACACTGTCTCCACCTCGGGTAGAGACACTGTTGCGCAACCCAGAAGCAACTACATAGGCTGGCCACCTACGTAGACCATCTCCCGCCACTGATATCCTCCCGGTGTAACCCAACTCTGCATGCCCATCTTCTCGTCATTAAGCTCTCGGAAGCCTCGGTAGGCTAGCAGCTCCCGATCGATCTAATCAACACCTAACTCTGTAACCAAGACTCCAACCTACGCTGCAACCTTTGGTAGCGTAAGTAAATAAACAACTTTTCTGTAACCACACGAGTGTAACGACCGCCTGACTCCTAGTCGCCGTTAGTACCCGCCTGCTCAAGCATGTCGATCGCTGCCAACCCACCGGTCTCCCACCAGGTCGGGACACGTAACAGAAGAACTACTCTATGATTTCTCTATAGTCAAAAAGTTGAGTGAAAAGAGCTGGCATTTTCTAAAGGGTGCCTTAAGTCTAGAAAGGTTTAGGACCACTGCTCTAGAAGGAATTTAATCACCTAAGCTAAAATAGCAGTCAGGATTTTTGTGGATGATACCTAAATATCAGCACACAATTCCTAGATTGTCATAGTTACAATATCACTCCTAAGCTAGAATACAAAGATATGGCTCCCAGAAATGAAGCCTCACCATCTTTATACCCGGGACCCACAAATACAACTGAAGGGCTACTGTCTCGACTATCTGTGGAAACAATGGCTATGTATTTTTGTACTTTGGACACACTGTAGCTCTGTTGTTCATTCAGTAGTGCTAAAAGAATTAGTCCAAATGCTTGCTCTTCTTGATTCCACCCACGATTCCTATTTATAAGTTCCTGCTAAACCAACCTTCACATATTGTCTGTTTAGATCCAGTTTAGTTTTTTTGTATCAGATAGCCAGCTTATATTATTTTTTTTGTCCACTCTGATTCTTAAGCCTTAGAAATTAGCCATGCAGTACTGAACAAAAGGAAAAAAGCTGACTTGATTTTAGGATGCAATAGAGGTAGGTTATCTATGTTTAATCACACTTTCCCTGCAGACTTTTCTTTCTTTAGTTTTTGTGCAAGATATGGAAATCAGACAGACAAATGTCCTACAGGTGATAGTAACATACAAAGCAAATATGTATGGATTGGCTGCAAAAAATGGGGAGTGGGAGGGGGAGAATAATAATTGTTTAGTTAGAAATAGAGAACACTAAATTGGGTCTTGATGTTTGACATTGGCAGTCAATCGAGTGGGTGTTTTTGTGAATAACTTCCTCTTCACTTACTCAAATCCTGTAGCTACTGTATTTTTTTTTTTCATTCTTTCTTGGAGACCATATTAACACAAATCTCTCTGCTTTGTACTTGGAGGAAAATTTAAAATGGAATAATTAGCAAATCCTATTTAAGAGCCTTGTGTTTTATCAAAGCAGCAGGAACTGGAAAAACATATGCATCTTGTGATTATGATCTATGCAATAGTACCACTTTCAATCCGTAAGTCCTAATGCACACTATTTAAAAAGGGTTTTGTGTAATGAAAAAATGGTACTCTACTACAGATTAGGCTGGAGATAAATGCTGATGAGGTTGTCATCCTTATTGCCTTTTTTTTTTTTTTTTTTTTAAGAAGAGAAAATTGAAGGACTGGCACACAGAAGCCTTGATCTTATTGAGGAGAAGATTGAAGTGAAAGACAAGGTTGTTTCTTTTCACTTCTGAAGGGTCTGAAAGCTAAAATTGTGAAATCAATTGACTATAGTTACTGTAACAATTAATTTGACGTGATGAAAAGATCGAGGGAGGAGGGTGGATCAGATCATCCACCCCCACAGAATGTCTGCTTGTGCAGGTGGCAGTTTTTAAAGCTGCCAGGGGTACACTACTAGCTTTACTGTAATGTGACAGATGTCCCCTCCCACCCAAGGCCCAATTAATAAAGAACAGTACCACGTTCTTTAAACATGTACCAGTAAACTTTGTAAAGACCCCCTGTGACACGTGTCTTTAGCCTCTAGGGTTTGTTTGTGTGCTCTGTATTTGGTCTAGTTTAGTCTGCCATGCTGTTTGTGTTTATGCAATGTAATAAGACATCTGCTGCCCACCCGAACTCATCTGTGCCTCCGTGGAGCTTTGCAGTTGACTGCTATCTTATTTATATTAATTGAACATGCCGTATTCTGCATACACTAGTGATTACCCTCATTTATTTCATCTCCTAAGGACCCAAGGATTTCTGCGGCTTGCCTTTACAGAATTGTTTTACTCATTTGGCTCCAATTAGCCTCAGCTAATGAAAATACATTATACTGCACCTCTTGTTAACCATTGCTGTTTCTAATGACATAATTTGTGAGTTTTGAGCCTTTTAAAGTAACGACATTAGGAATTAAGTTACAGTTTCTTCAGCGGGGCTGAGAAATATTAATTGCAGGCATCTGGGTTTGTTCCCTTAAAGAAGACTTGTGATTTTTACTTAACTAATAAACGTTGACATAATCAGAGAACTATCAGCACCATATGTCGGCCTTTTGTGAGACATAGATCATACCCCTGCTCAGTTGGGTAAGGAAATGCTTCGGCATTAGCACTGTGTCTTGGTATATTTTTAAAGCGTCACTCAGCACAAGCCTATTGCTATGGGAAAGACAGGAAACCTACTTTAAAAGCAGGTGGGTTATTTTCCCAGCTATTCAGGTGAGGTTAGCTTTAATGCTAAACAGATGTAGTTCCATACCCTGTTTTTGACATTTACCTAGCATGGTAATTTTTGAAAGCCTTGTTGTTGACCCATGTCTGCGCAGTATTGAGAGCAATTGTTTTACAGCAGGAGCATAACTAAACTAGCACAAAGGATTTGTGAAATTTCTACTTCCATTCCAAGACAGTATGTGTTTGCTGTTGTTGTCTAAAGGCTTCACTGGAATGAATGAGTTGTTGGAGTACAAACTTGAAGTACAGTGAATTTCTGGATAGCATGCAGGATACATGTTTCTTTTTCAGACAGGTTTAAGAAATGAAGATATGACAGCAGAATTTATCAAGTCCCTAAAATGTATCAAGATAAAAAGTGAACCCAGTTTCCACAGATGTTATGAAAGTCACTAAAAAGTAATGAACAATATTTTGCTCATCTATGCTGGTTTTGGTTTCAGCAGGGCATAATTTTCATAGGCCATAATTCTGGCTATCGTTTGTTACATGTTAACTTTGTTCTGGGGAGATTGAGGGAATCTTTTGTTCTCTTCCAGGTATGACAGACTTTTTCCTATGCCCTCTGATCATCTGGATTCACCTGATCATTTGAAAATATTTCATGGTCTCTAAGACCAGAAGGTTGAATTACACTTGCAGGCCTCTTAAAGACCATTTATAATTAAAGCTTTGTTTTGCGTCTTAATGGGCGAGTTATTCTTAAGCCCTCCGTTTCAGAGACAGAATTCTAAAAATATGCCACAACTTGGAAATATTTCACTTTTGTCCCACTCCAGAACAAACCGGACTTTTGGCAGACACTGATGCATTGTGAACCTAGAGCAAGCAAGGGGGATCAGAGAGCACTGAAGCCTAAAGGAGATGGGGACAGGTTTCCATTTCTCAGAGGATGTTTCTTCACTGTTGGTCTCTGATACTAATGTTTATGGAAACTGAAATATTCACTGCAAGAGAGTTTTTGTTTTGGATATCCGAGGGGAAGAGAGATACATGGAAACAAAATATTAGGTTTTCAAATAGACAGCTGGAGCTGCTGGGATGATTCATGGAAGTTGTACTTTGTCATTTTGAGGCATGTTGGTGGGTGAGGCCCAGGGAAAGACAGAGGTGCATTTTGTGATATTATGTCCATGCAGTTAGCAAGACCTGTTGGAGACAATGCAGGTGTGAGAGGACCTCCAAGTACAAGTTTTGTGAGGCACTGAAGCAACTCAGGTGGTACTGATTAATTTCAACCAGAAACTAAGTAAAACAGATGAACATCTGTTATTCAAAATTGCTTGAGAATCTCTGGATTGAACACATTTTAAGATATTTTAACATTTCATTCCAGTTCAGGACAGAAATAGCTATCAAACCATCAGAATTTCTGGAGATACAGAAGAGAGGATGGTGATTAATCTATTCGTTATGTAACGTGGCTTGTGAAAATTTATGAAAACATTCATTTAAAAAAAAAAAAGGATGTGAGGTTAATGATGATAAATTGACTTTTTGGAATGGCGTGTTAAAGAGTTTCTCTGAAACAGTTACCAATGATGATATTAAAGATTATATAATAATTAAAGATGATATACAACTAAATTGTATTCCTTGATTTGTGCTTTAGGATTTCAATACCTTGGATTTGCTTTCTCCTTTTGTTAAACAATTTGTGATAACTGTATGTATACGATACTTTTTATAAGTGAGTAATGATGGTAATGATGAATTACATCATCAGGTAATGACGAATTACAGAAGTTGTTATACTTTTTCCCAAAAGGACAACAGTAAAACAAGTCAATATTCCTCCTGGCATTTTTGGCAGTGTGTAAGTCTGCTGTCAGTTGTTTCACACACCTGCACCTGAAGTAAATGAGTATAACATAGGCCAGCTGGCCTACCACCTTGCCAATGAACTCACCTGTGGAACTGGCCTCTACCATTTTTGTATGGGATTAGATACATACTTTGTGTGCATTGTGTATTGGGTTGCATAAAAATCTCTTTCATCTGCTCCGTGTGTGTGCAAGTAACCTTTTTTCCACTCAAGAATGCTAGCTTTGCATCCCTGGACATTTTGTTTGCCAAGCAGTTACAGCTCTGAAAGCTGTATTTAGGTTCCCCGCACCACTCAGGAAATTTGCCTGCAGCCTAAACCAGCAGGGCCTTGTGGAGATATTTCAGGGTTGCTGCCTAGTTGGGGTTGTGAGCTGGGCGTTTGAATTGCAAGAGTGGTTTGTGTTATGTCTTGTAGAGTTTGAATTGCCAGGATTACTGAGGTAATATGGGCACAGATTGGTGATTGCTGTGGCATGTGCCACGTTTGAACAGTGGTTACCAGCACATTCTTATCTCCAATTCTGCAAACTCTACCTCTGGATTTTAGTCAAGCTAAATTCTTTAATTCCCACACATGAGGGTCAGCAGGCTAACTGATGATCCTCCTGATTCACAGCTCCACTCTCTTCAGGTTAGGCTCTCTGGTGACACCTGTATCACTCTTCTCTCAGAAGATTTGAATAGTGGTAGAAAGCTGCAGGAGGGAGCTCGTGAAGACATTGCATTGGCCTTTTTGACAAGAGAGACAACCACAGAAAGAAGTAAGCAGTGCCCTTAAGAAAACATTAAAGAAGCCAGCTCAGACTTTCCTCAGTAGGGATTTTGCAAACCTGCAGGAGTCAGTAGTAATAACAACTTTCTTTACACATTTATATTGGTGGAGGAGGATGGGAAATGCTTACAGAGAGTACTTGCTGTTGGTGAAATTCAGTGCAGGCAGAAAGCCTTCTGAGATCGTGTGCTTACACTAGGGTAAGCTTTGGCCTAAAGGGGAATTGCAGGAGGGAGTCCAATGGAGCTATTAGTGTGTCACCGCAAGCTTTGGGGTCAAAATGGGTGCATGATCAGCCTCTCTTCTTATTGAGGATCACTGTGCCTGAGAATACTTTATACTACCACATTAATCAGTGTGTGTGGGGGGGGCAAGTTTTGAAGAGTTTATTTTTCAAAGGTTTAGTGTCACTGTTCTTACTGAATTGATAATCTTAATGGGATGTGTTTGGAAGGGATCCAAATTCTAATTTTGGAAATTGAATTGTTTTAGTGATTAAACAAAGTAACTGAGGGCATCACCCTATTAAATAAGATATTTCATGCATGTGATTAATTGTAATCTCAATATAAATCCTTTTGATTTGGAGATTAATGTTGATTCTTTGCTTTGAATTTACTGTCCATTTGTTTTGTTAATTAAAATTAAAGATGGAAGACAGATAGCTGTGGAACCTCTTCAGGATACTGATGTTCACTTTGTTAAATAGGGCATTTGTCATTACTGTGCTCAAAAGTAATGGTCTTGCTATAACTTTATTAACCCTAATGCAGAAGAGGATAGATGCAAGGGGTGATATGTGCAGTTATTTTTTTCTACTTACTGTTACGCTTGTCACCTTTCACATCACTAAAAATACAAATATCTGATTTTGACTTGAAGGCACTTTTCTTTCTTGAAAAATGTATTGTTTAAAGACCACTGCCTATAAAATACATCCCTTTTAAAAGGAATGCCTTCTTCCCTTGTTTTTATGAGTTCTGAGATGATATCTCAAGTCAAAAGAACTCACTGTATAGCTTTTGCTTTTTTTCTCCTAGTTCAGGCAGAGCATATATACACACACACTGTGTTTTGGGCCAGTTAGCTCAGCAAGCTCCCCAAACATTGAGTTTTACATTTCTCAGTTGATGATATACAATTGACTATATTATGGTAACAAATATATATATACAAAAAGTGCTTTGTCTCCAAAGTTCGCATGAAAAATTCACAGGACACTTACATTTTTCTGTGTTCTGATATTGATTAATGTACAGTGGAAATGCTTAGGTCCCAGGTAAAATACAGATAGACAGAATATAAAATGCTTCATTGTATGTGAAAAAAAAATCCCACAGAGGATTGGTCTTAATCACTGAAAAGAGGTATTGAACAGGCAAATAAACACTGAAGTTCTTCAGGGCGAGGACCTTGTGTGCTTTGTTTTTGTTAAGTGCATGTTATTAATGGAGATGCAGGGCTGCTTTGTATTAATGATGTGCAGCATGATAAAACTGGATGCCCTTAATTCATCTTAATAAGAATACAAATTACTGGGACAGCGAGACACTACTTGATCTCAAACGATTTTAAGAAGTGACATGCAATTCCCATGGGTCACTACTTTTATGCCTAATTGCAGCTGACGGCCGCATCGCTTTAAACTTAATCTCAAAAGATCTTCCAGTGAAGTGGAGTTAAGTTGGAGACAATCAGCAATGTGGGCCTGGAAGGGACCTTAATTGATTGTCCAGTCCTCTCCCTGCTCTGAGAGAGGGTCATGTACTTCTAAACCATCTCAGGCAGGTGGATAACTTGTTTTTTAACTTCTAGCAAAGGTTTCCACAGTTTGGCAACATTGCCTGATCCAGCATTTCACTGGTTTTGATAGCTTCTCCTCCCTTCTCCCATCCCATATCTTATCATAATTTCCCTTGCTGTCAAGCAGAGCTTATCATTACTAGTTGGTATATTTTGTGCATATTGAAATTCCTTCCATCCACAGGCTGCCATTCTTAGCACCTCTTAACAGGTGAGAGAACCCATATTTTCTGCATCTGACTGAAAGAAAATAAAGTTAATCGCATGCTAACTGTTAGTATGCACTAATATTCATGTAGTGGCATGCCCACTATGCAGTAGCTTGGTGATCCACCAGCTGCCTTCACATGCTGCTTTGTATCCAGTTAGGATCTTCTGGTTTGTTGTTTGTGTGCCTTTTACCACTCCAGGGTGATAATGTAAGGGTATTACCTGCCAGGCTAAATACTGGTCCCCGGCCAGGATTACACCTTTTGCTGCTGTTCTCTTGAAGCTTGGGAATGGAGGGTGCTTTTCAAAGCATAGGAGTTGACTCATCGAGGCCTTCTCCTGAACCCACTAGAACCTTTCTGACAGGCTGACCTTGTGAACAGCTTGCAGGAAAAAAACAATTCTTGGCCTTTCTGTCTGGTATATTATTGATCATTGCCAGCATGAATAGAACCAGCTGAGACAACCTGCTGCAAGTGTGAGTTAAGGGACAAAATGGAAAAGACATCCCGTATACCATGGACTCTTGAGAGAAACCGGTAACCCTACTGAATATTCCCCACCCTACCGATTGTAAAGTCATTATCTAAGACTGCCTTACACCTGGGGTCCTGCCTTGCGTTTTACCAGTGTCACATGGAAGTTTTCCTATTATTTTCACCCCAGACTAATATAGGCTGCATGACTAACTATATGACTGAAATTGTAATAGTATACAACCAAGATGTACCTACATAGCCACCATGTGCAGGGTCCTGTAGGCTATCCCAACTTTACTGAGCCATATAACAATTCTAATGTTAACACTTTCTGAGTTCATGGCTTAGTATCTTTCCCATGTTTGAAGTTAGCCTGGCTGTTCTAATCTTCTTAAAGATTGGTACTATAACCCTCCTGTCCTCAGAGACTTCCCTCCCTGCCACTTCCACAAGTTTTTGATGGCAGTTGCTAGTTGGTGGGAGAGTGCTTAACCAGTTTTATAAATAGAATAGGATGCATTTCACCAGGCCTTGCCAAATCTACTTGTTATGTAAATGTTATTTAACTTGTTTCACTCTTGTGTTTTCTGCTATTGCTACTTTGTTAATTTTAATTCTTAAGAAGATAGTCAGCCCTTACCCTTTTAACAAAGATTGAACCAGAAAGGCATTGAACATTTAATTTTTCTGCATCATCCAGTACTAACTCTGCTTCTTTATTAAGTAATGGCTAATTCTTTCTTTTTATTTAATGAATTAGGAAGATCCTTTTCTTGTTTCTGTCCGTCATTGTCAGTTGACACTTATAATTTCACCTTACCTTCTCTAATTTTTATCCTTCACACTTGTGCTCTTCTTTCATGCTCATCCTTAGTCACGTGTGGCATCCTTACATGTGCTGTGGGGGAGAGGGGGTGCTTTAATTAGACCAGCTCTGAGAACTGCTCTAATTAAAGTGCCTGCAGCCTCTTGTGTATTCAGTACCCTGTGCTTCAAAATGGTCATGGGGCACTTTAACTAAAGCTTGTTCAAGGAGCTTTAGTTAAAGTGCTCTCACTGCCATTTTGAAGCATGGGGATGCTGAATACACAGCATGCTAATTAGCACACTCCAGCAGACTTGATTTAATTGAGTCTCCTCCAATGCCCTGTAATTACAGGGTGTTGGAGCAGTGTCCCCGCATGTGTGCAGGCACTCATCAAGTTACTTATACTCTGTACATTTCCTTCTTGATTTTTTTCAGGGCTAGGGACAGACATTCAAAAAGCTTGAGCCTGAATTGATTCAACCTTTGCAGGTTAGTCTAACCTGGCTAGGCTGAACTGGCTTCCAACCATACAGACAATCCCTCTGGGCTGAGGAAATTCAGGCATGTGCCTGCAGTGGCTCAGGCTAGAATCTGGGGGTACTATAGCAGCCCTCCCTTCCCTTGTACAGAGTTCAGTTGAGGGGGGCATGGCCAGGCCTTAGAGGGACTTTCTGATTAGGGAGGTCTGCCCGCACCATCCCAGGCTTTTCCCAACTGGCTGCTCAAAGAGTGGGAGAGTTGTCAGCCATGCTAGTGCTCTGAGGCAAGTCGGGGTGTGCAGTGTGTTCATCTGTTGATGCTGTGGAGCTTTTCAATCTTCCTCCCTGCTTGTCAGACTGTCTGCAGCAAATTGATAGGCGAGCAAGGTAGCCCAGAGCTGATAAGAGTCTTTATCACCCAATTAGCAAAACAATAGCCTCTCTCCCTTTACTTTAAACTCTTCTTAAATGGCTTACTAGGGTGACCTGTTGATTAGCTCCAAAAGCCCTTTTCGATCTGCTTGCCTGTCCCAATGAAATTGGGGATACGCGCGCACACACACACACATGCACAGAGACACCCCTTGGCATTAGCTAGCATGCCACATGCCTAGGGTCCATGGAGCTGGGGTCTGTGCTGTGGGAGATGGAAGAGGGGGAGTTCCTGCTTGAGCAGTGGGGCAGGGAGGTAGGGCAGGGGGGAATCCAGTAGACCCTGCTGTGTCTGCAGTCTCTGCTGGAGCTTTATTCAGCACTAGCTAACATACCACATGCTGGCTATGATCAGTGCTGTGGGAGAAGGGAGGAAAGGATCCCTGCTTAAGTGGTGAGGAGGATGGGGGGGACATGGATTAGCCAGCAGATCCTGCTGTATCTGCAAGTGTGTGCCAGAGGAGCACTGTGCAGGGAGCAGAGGGGAGAGGCCAGCCCTGCTATGGGGTAGAGAGCCTCACCAAGTCCAGAGAGCATGCCAGGATGCTGGGGGCTTCTGGTTTATCTTAAATCAGCAAGAGGTCTGGGACAGACATTGCATAAACCAGTTTGAGCCAGATCAGTTAAGCCTGATGCTACATTCAACCAGGTTTATCTCAAACGGGTTTCAGCCTTTTTCATGTGTACTGAACATCTGATCTGTTATAGGTTTAAACCAGTTTCTGATCACTTAAACCAGTTTATGTTTGATGTCTGTCCCTAGCCCAGGTCTTCACAAAGCTCCCAATGAAGGCATAATGTTTGTTTTTTCTATGTTTCCCCTGTATCGGAATAGTTTGCCTCTTAGTGTTGTATCAGTAATTGTCTGCCTACTCCCCTGCATTCCTTTTTCTGATGGATTATTTTGCTTTCCCAAGAGATGCCATTACCAATTTCCTGGCTTTTTCTGTCTAAGTCTGCTTTACTCTTGTTTTACAATCAGTTGCTCTTAGTCTGCTGCTCTCACTCCTTCCTTTCTTTAGAGTTAGTGGTCACTTGTATCCGTATTTATTTTTCATTTCAGATTCTGAATTGATTTGTCTTCTCTTGGCCGAATGAAATTTAAAATATTTGTTAATATGTGCCTCTGAAGTAGAAAGGTGCCCCCTAGAGCATTCTAAGAACTTTATCAACTGTCTTTTGTCCCATTATTCTGTTTTTTTCTCATTGAAATTTCTCCCTGCCAATCCTTGAAATGATTCTGTAAAATGTTAAAAATGCTGACTCTGGCTCTTCCCTTCCCTTACCCCCACCAAATTTGGTCATTTGTAGTTGATTCCTATGATGAAATCACTTTTTCACCCCAAATGCACACTTCTCAACTTCTGGACAGCAGAACAATTGTATACCAACAGTGCCTCCCTTTTTCCCTCTCCTGTTCTCCTTTCTGAACAAGAATTCCTCTATACTACTATTATAGTGGTGCCAGTGAAGTCATAGTTGTTTTGCACTGAGACTTGTTCCTCTCCATTTTATTCCCCATGTTCCAACTATTATCGTATAGACACGTGCAGATGGTTGTTAGATTGCAGCTTTATTTCCTTTTGTCACTCTTGTGACGCTTTTTCCATTTCATGCTTTCCACCCTTTATCTTCCCTGATTTCAGCTCTTTGACCAGGTTACCGCCCTTCACAGTTTTTGTCTTAGGTTTTGTCATTGGCCTTCATTAGATCTAATTTCAAGTTGTCTTCAGTAGGTTGGCAAGCTGATGTCTTAGGTTGCTCTTCCCTGACTTTGTCAGATGACAGCATCTCTACCTTCAAAGAATGCTGTCTCTTGGTTTAAGATATAAAAGCTGTTCTGGCATTGCCATCTGTAAAACCCTCCAAGATGTTCCTGCTCTGTTGGTAGCAATCCATGAACTCATAGGCCAGGTACAAATATTACACTTTTACCAGTATAAGTGACTTGAAACCAGTCTATACCTGTAACAGAACAGAAATTCAGCACACACAGACTAGTTTAAAAATGGTGAAACAACGTGGTCTAAGATTCCCTTCCCCCCCACCAAAGGGTGAATGGGTGTTCTGTTCACTACTGATCTAAATTATGCCACTTACAGAAAACTGTAACAGATCAATTCTGCGTTGGGCTTTTTGAATGTCTGTCTTAACAGCTGAAACCTAAACAATATCCAGTCGATAGAGACTCTAGTTTAGTCACCTCTAATCGGGGCTTTTCTGGGGAGCAAAGGGGAGAAGCAGTATAGCTTTGTCTTCATATTAACCAAGTCATAAATACACACTTCTTTGAAGTTCATAAACATGTACCTCAGTATTAAAAAATTAAGAGAAAGATTTTATAAATCGGAGAACTGAGCCTAAAATACTATCACTTATTGACTTCAAAAAATAGTCATTAAAAAAGCTATACCCTACCCCCTGAAGATGTGTGTTTAATGTTCTGAAGTACTCCTTAACTTGGCTCCATCTATGTGATACTGAGATAATTTAAATAGAAATGTAAATTAAAATAATGATTAGTCCAATGTTATATTTTTGTATTATTTTATTTCTAAATTGATCTTCTCATCAAAACCTTTCCATTCTTTTGAAAATTGGCTTCTGTATTCTAGGGAAATATTGCTATGCAGAGGGCGGTGAATTGGAAGGAAACTCTGAAAAGATATGAATAATGTAAACTGTTAATTAGCATGTTATGCAAAATAAGTGCAGATGGTAATTAGAGAGCTGACCTTCCATCTAATATTTCAGTTTGGGGTCAGTGGCCTCTTATTCATGATTCAGAATTGTGTGTTCAAAGCAAAAAAAAATGTATTGAGCAAAATAATAACTTCTCTCAATTTGTAGTAGTCAAGTTTAAAGGAAAGAATGTTCTCTGTCTTCTGGCTGTGGATATATTCACCCAGCACTGACAGCTTTTTGTGGAAACAGCCTCAAGCTAGCTAGCGTTAAAGTAGCCAGTTTGGGTGCCAGGAACAACTTAAATGGAGCAAAACAGGGTGCAGGCAGTGCAGGCTAATTTATCACATATCTTCTTCAGAGGCTATGACTGTAGTTAAGACAGAGATGCTCTCTGTCTTAACATTTGTGTAAAGTACTTTAAGTCCAGTGGCAGGTAAAGAGTGCCAAAAGTTTAATCTGCGCTAAAATGTTTTGGTCTCAGAACTTGAGTTTTGGCGGCAGAACATTTGCAAACACCTGCAGATCTTCTGTCTGAGATGGTAGGACGCCTCCCTTCTGCCAGCCAATTTATGCTACCTTCTAAAAGTGACGTATAAGCTCTCAGACGCCAAAAGGGGTGCGGATTTAGACAGTCCTTTTGTCTTTGGAAGCTTTAGCAATCCTTCAGCTGGGATTCTGCATGTCCTCATGCACACCACTCCAGGGATTGGGTTTTGAACTCTCTGGGCCCAAATTCATACTGACATGAAATCTATCTACTCCCTATAAAAGCTGCCCATAATTTTTTTTAAACCACCATTTCCTGCCGCAATTTGTGTGTCAAACTGAACCCGAGATCATATCTGAGGGACAGGAAAGGATGGTTGTAAAAGCTTGTCCTTCTGCCTGGGACAAGAGGAAGCATCTTGGGCTCTGGCATGAAAGAGCCATGTAAGTGTGTTGGTATGCCTGCTGCCTTGCAGGATGGATTTCCTCCCTCAGGAGCTCTTCAGCCAGTCTTGTAAACACAAACGCCATCCTTGTACCAGGTAAGTAACTGACCAAACAAAATGTTCAGCTCTTCCCCATGTGGTAGTAGAGGCCCTGGCCTCTGGTTCCTTCCTGGTAGTGGGCTTATTGGGGGGTCTAGTCCACTTCCTGGTCACAAATTGCTCCTGCCGTCAGCTGTCTGCTTTCTTCTCTGGGGTCTTAATGCCATGCTCTTTCATTAGCTAACTGCCCACGCCTGGGTGTCTACAACAGGTCTGTTAGCTTCCTCATAGAGGGCAGACCTCCCTATTACAAGCCTCCCACACCTAGCTTTTACGGCAACCACATCTACTATTGCACAGCAGAAAAGAGGCAAGTGCAGGAGCAGGACTGGAATGGCAGCTAAGGACTGGCCAAAGGCAGGGACCTGAGACCTGAAAAATAGGATAGAGGTGCCCCATGACTTTGCATGTCCAAACACTTAATACAGTCAAGAAAAATCCCATTTAACCTTCAAAAAGGATACTCATCTTGGTATAATGCAGAGAAAGCTGAAGTTAACCTGTCATGTGAGGTGGTGGGTGAGTGCCTGTGATCCTAAACAATTCTTGTGTTTCCCAAAACTCCAATTGCTTTTTAATAGGACTTCCAAAGCCAGAGATTGGTACAGTAGATGAACACAATAGGGATATTAAAACTACTACCTGTAACTACTGCCATGTAATAAGCAGTAAAGTGTTGGCCTGATTTTTTTTTTTGTTTGTTTTTTTTTTCCTGCAAGCCCTCTGTGCCTGCCCTTCCTACTGGTAATGAAGGCATCAGAAGTAAAAGAGTTGGATTCAAAAAGACTTGAAAAAAGTGAGGCAGGCATCTGGCAGCAAGAAAGTTTTGTAGGCAGAATGACCTCAGAAGCAGCTATGGGCAGAGATGTGAGGGAGAAGTCGGAGAATTTTATGCTGCTATCTCCTCATTTTAGTCCTCTGCTCTAAATCTGATTCTTCTGGCCTTCCCTATTAGTGTCAATAGTTGCTGCATTCTTGGCTGGCAGCACTGTAGGTGCCCAGCTCAAAGTAATGCAAAAAAGAAGTGGCAGGCAGGGAAGGGCAAGTGCTATCGGGACCAAAATGAGAAGGAAATGTTTTGGCAATGGTAGGAGGAAGTAGAGATCAGTGAATGCATGCCAGATGGAGTAAGGAAGCTATTGGAGAAGCTTATTTAGCAGTATGGCCCATGCTTCATTTTGCTGCTTTCCTTTCTCACCCATCATCTCTCTGGAGGTCATGGAAAACATTCTCTAGGCCCTATACCAATGGTTCCCAAACTGTGGGTTGTGATCCCAAATGGGGTTACAACGTTAGTGGATGGGGTCATGATGGTAAGGGCCTGTGGGCTAGGATTGACGGACCATGGTGAGGAAATGGGGTCCTGCTGAGGTAATGAGGCCATAAATGGGGATCATGCTGAGCAAGAGTTTGGGAAGCACTGCCCTACATGCTCCCTGCACCATAGCAGCAGGCACGAGTCCTTCCTACTCCAAGCCCATGAACCATGTGGACAAATTCAGCTGGTGTGTGCCGGTGTGCATTCTGTAACTTATTTATGGCTTGTGTTTTTAGGTGTTTCCTGCAGCAATTGCTGCTGCTTGACTAAACATATTATGAAACTCAGATAGAAGTCTTGTAAACCTTTATTTTTCTATTCTGCGTTTCAGTGTGAACATGGGTAACAACTTGATGCTGGCTCTTCTACCCTCATCTTGATACCCTGCACCCTGTAGACAATGAAGGCAGACACCTGGGCCTCTACCATTGTGAATGCTCTGTGTTCGATTGAAGTGCTTTGTCAAGGTTCCCCCAGCTTCACAGCACCCAAGTGTGAAGCACTTATAGTTCGATGGTATTTATACACGTGCAGGAGCCTGGCCACAAATCCAAGTTTGACCCTGTGTCTGGGGGGGGGGCTTTAATTCTAATTATTATCAGTGTCCCTGTGCTGAAAAATGGAGGCAGGGGTGCTTTTAACTAAAGCTCATCAAATGAGCTTTAGTTAAACTGCCCCCCGCTGCCATTTTTAAGTGAGGGGACAGCAATACATGTGACACTGGAGTCTGCTACAGCGTGGTATTTACCCTGCTCCAGCAGACTCAATTTAATAAATTTTGCTTGGAGCAGCCTTGATGCATGTGTATAGGTGTCCATAGTGTAAGGCTGCTCAAACAGAGAGGAGGCGCATAAAACTTTTGGAAAAAAAATAAGGCCTCAGACCTAGCAGGAGTTGTTCTGTACTTCAAACAATTGGGTCTTTTGCTCTGTGTGTAAAGTAACAATCTGAATAATTTTAAAACCTGTGGATTTTAATTCTAAGCTAGGTTAGCTAGATAGGCTAAATGGTGCATGACAAAGGATGCAGAAAAGCTTCAGGAACTGAATGAAGTGAAGCACATGCTGAAATGCCTCCCAGAACTCCTGATGGCAGAGGGGATATAAGCTGCAGCTACATTTCGCTTGAACGACACTGCTTATTCCCCATCTCTTCAACTGGCTAGTTTATGGTTCACTGGGTGTGGAAACTTGAGGTCCTCTCTCTGTCCCAACTCTGTGTTAGGGAAAGAGCTTGTTTAGCAATAGGAACGAAAGTAAGAGATGCAAGAAGTGCTTGATGCCATCTCTAGATTGGGATTGGCTTGGCTCATTTGTCATCTGAATCTGTGTGCTACCTTTCTGCATGTGGGAGTCATTCACTGACTAGGGCAAGATGTGGGATTTTCAGTCTGCTTTTTGCATTTTCTTTAGTGGGGACACAATTTATGCCCTGCCCTGCCCCATGTAGCCTTTTGCGGGAATGGGGTATCCCCGAGAGCCCTGGCAGTGCCTTTCTGCTTTATGTTGTTTTGGGGCTCTCCTAAGAGCATGTTGAAGTTGGCTTGTGCCATCATTACCACCACCTTATGATTCTCCTTATTCCTGCTCCCCAGCCTTATTTTTTCTTGTTTATGCTGACATTAGCCAACATAGTATTAATCAGACCCAAACAATCTCTGTTTATTATCCTTTTTTTCTTTTTCTTTTAAAGTAACTACATCTATAATGGATCAACTAAAAACAGAATCTCAAAGGCAGCCAGATGCAGCCAATATATTTCTGACCTCTAGATTCAAAAACATATCTGGAATTCCAGATTACTACAGTTTGGATAATCTGAATTTATCTATATTATATTTTTCAGTACTGTAAGTTTCTCTGTTTGGCTGCAGTCCGAATTATAGCTATTATTGCAAACCATGTATTCATTGTGTGAAACCTTGATGTGACATTTCTAAACTATTTTTTGTATTATTAGTTCTTGCTTTAATGCTATATGAAGCCAATTTCAAACAATTTCCAGGGTTGGTTCCTGCAACATCTGTTTCATGTCCTTGAGCAGTGCTGGCCTCTGCAACAGTGGAACTGCAATTTGACTACCACAAAAATGACTCTACACACTTTTATTTAACATATTTTCTTCATAGTTTATGGTAACCATCTTTAATGTTGGGAGAACACCTTGTATTGTTTTGTGAAACTTGTTGCATAGCTATTAAACTTAACTCTTGTCCGTAGAATATCACATAGTTTGCTCATTTGGTTTATTTCTTAGTTTGGTAAGTAGCCTACCAAAATAGGGATTAAAAATATGCTTCTGCCCTGTCTGGTTCTTTATGATGTATAAAGAAAGCTTGAAATTTTTTTTTTTTTAAACTAATGCGTTTTACCTCCATTTTCTATTGGATATTTACACCTTGTCTACTCTTGAAATGCGTACATGACTAGAGAGATATTAATGATGCCATCACAAGAAAGAAAGGACCAGATATACTGCTATAAGTGGTCATATCTCCATATAAATCATAAATGCTACAAAAAAATTATAGGCTGAACATCTGGCCTAGTGAGTTCTTTTTAAAAATACTCTTGGTCCATACTGTCAATAGTTCATTCTTACTAGTGAGAACTTGTCACTTAAGTGGTCTGTTGACTTAATGTTGAGCAAGTACCTGCTCACCCATGATATTGAGAGGCACATACCATAATAGGTCTTCATGGCATGGTGATGGTGAACACCTATACATTTTCAACACCTAAGCAGTTTGGGGGATTTTTTTTTTTAATGTAGTGTACTCCTGTCTGACTTTGCAAGTTGTGTACCTCCTCAAATGACTGATACACCCAGATAGTCCTAGGTGAGGAAAACCAGGAAAGATCAGTGATGAATTTGATCATTTTAGGGTAAGACATGGAATGAAAATTGCTGCTGTGTTCTCTCTTGTGAGAGGGGACATGATGACATCTTTTGTGGCATCTTTATACAGAAAGAAAAATGGGCAAAAATTCACTTCTCTTCCTTTTACAGGTCACTTGCAAAATATTTTTGTTAGCTTTAGCCTGCTTCCACAGTTTTATTTAAATACTTGTTAGATTATTTAAATATACTTAAAACCATCATTAAGCAGAAGGGCTATTTTGAAGTGGTGAGTTTTGCTGTGTCTCCTTAGGTCTAAGCCATTCCAAAATACTGGGTCATGAAAGATTTATTTCATCTTTTATCTTCACAGGAAACTTTTCTGTGACAGACTGTAATTGTTCTTTTAGAGCTTTTAGGAAAGATCATGTTAAAGGTCCCCATTGTGTTGCAAGCATGTGGGGCCCAGGCCACCATGTGCCATGTTCAGCATGGGACCAGTTTGAGGTGTGCTGCATGTGGGTCCAGTCCAAGACCCATAGGCAGAACTATGGGCTGGATGATAAGGCTCCATGGGCTATATCTTTGACACCCTGAGACTGGATGATCTATGAAGGTCCCTTCCAACCTTCATTTTCTATGTTTTCTAAAGGCTGACAGTATGCAGCCATTCTGTGTAATTTGGTCCTCCAACAAATGCTCTCCAAGGAACTTAACACTGCATGAAAGTAAAGTGGCATTTATCTGCCTCTATGAGGGGAAAAAAAAGTGAGGAAGTTTGCTTGGATGATAGAAAAGCTGAAATTATGTTTGTAAAACTTGCTTGTTTTCTCTCTCTGATAAAATGATTTGGTCTAAAATGTCTGTCTTCCAACGCCATTCTAACAATCTGCAGTAACTCTTAAACTATTGTTTCATTACATCCATCTGGTGAGTTTTCTTGCAGATCTGAGGGAAGCAAAAGTGGATAACCATTCGCATTCAGAAGGAGAATGTGTTCTTTGCCATGGCAAGAAGGAGAAAAATAATTTCAGTTTAAAAAAGAGCACCATAGCATACTACGTTCTAATACGTTTACTGTAAAGAAACATGAAGTAACTTCCGTAGTTGGAATACATAACTATAACAAAAATTCTCAACCAAAATCAGCTAAACTTTCATCCTACTCTTGTTCTGTTAATGATTGCAAATGAATAAGAGAGGAAGAAGAAAAAAATTGGAAGGAACCAGTTATAATTCTGATGGAGTCATAGGCTTTTGAAGAAAAAAATCACTAGTGAGTGTCTGCCTCTGATTAAGGGAGTGCAATGTGAGCCACTTCAGAGGGGCTTTATTGATACCAGGCAATTTTGGAGCATGCAAAAGCACTCTGGAAAATTTTTGTCCTAGCACATGCTTTCTAGTAGGCAGTTGCTACATGGAGTGAAAATGTGTAGGCAGAAAGATCTGCTTAAGAAATACCTCTAAAAATAATTGTGTGTATGAATAGGCATCCTGCTTATCTGACCATGGTGTAAAAAATGTTTTAAATATCCCTTTCAGCATTTCTTGTACTTTTAAAGTCATGGAGAAACTCTGACAGGAGACATGTGGAATAGTATACCACATCATTTGTAGTTCAGGGCCACAGTTAGCTTTCCTAAGGTCCCCAGAGCCTTGGATGAAGATCATACAGCTTCTATTTGCAGAAGGCCAAGCTTGAGTGCAAAGCAGTATTAATTTACTGCATGCTTTGTGAACATTCTCACAATATGAAAAAGTAGTGTATCTGCATGGTTTTCTCTTGTATGCTTGAGAAGTTTCACAGTTTGTAGGGTCGGAAGGGACTTGGGTAGATCATCAAGTCCAACCCCCTGGCATGGCACGAAAGAGTACTGGGGTCAAACAACCTCAGCAAGGTGATTGTCTAGCCTTGTCTTAAACACTCCCAGGGTAGGAGCCAGCACCACTTTGCTTGGAAGTTGGTTCCAGATCCTAGCTGCCCTGACAGCGAAGTAGCGCCTCCTGATATCTAATCTGAATTTACCCTCTGCCAGCTTGTGACAATTATTTCTAGTCACTCCTGGTGGCACTTGGGGGAACAGGGACTCCCCCAATGCCTGC
This sequence comes from Crocodylus porosus, assembly GCF_001723895.1. Classification (NCBI taxonomy): domain Eukaryota; kingdom Metazoa; phylum Chordata; order Crocodylia; family Crocodylidae; genus Crocodylus; species Crocodylus porosus. The sequence goes on along the minus strand of NW_017728906.1, from coordinate 1,389,179 downwards.
TGGTCCCCTCTGACTAGTTTGTAACAGGCCACTAGATCCCCCCTCAGCCTTCTCTTGTGGTCCCCTGATCATGCGAGTGGCCCTCCTCTGGACCCTCTCCGTGCTGTCGACATCCCTCCTGAAGTGCAGCGCCCAGAACTGGACACAGTAACCCAACTGCAGCCTGACCAGTGTCGAATAGAGGGGGATTATCACCTCCTAGACCTGCTTAAGATGCATCTGTGGATG
>NW_017728906.1:1387500-1388781 GCF_001723895.1 Crocodylus porosus | reverse complement strand
TCTGACTGTAGCCTATTCCTCCCTTCTAGTATGCCCACATCTTAGTGTCATCAGCAGATTTGAACTGGGTGCTTTTTACCCCCTTGTCCAAGTCACTTACGAAGCTGTTGAGCAATGCGGGTCCAAGGACCAAGCCCTGGGGGACCCTACTGCCCACATCCCTCCTGGTCAAAAATGACCCATCCACCACCACTCTCTGGGTGCAGCCCTCCAGCTAGTTGGCGACCCATCTGACCATGTAGGTGTCAACACCACGGTCCCCCAGTTTCTTAATGAGAACAGGGTGAGAGACTGTATCAAAGGTCTTCTGAAAGTCCAGGAAAACTGTCTGCTGCTACCCCTGCATCTAGGGGATTTGGTGACCTGGTCATAGAAGGTCACCAGGTTGGTTTTACAGGACCTGCCTCTAATGAACCCGTGTTGGTTGCCCCTAAGCATAATCTCTCCTGCTGGCCCCTCGTGGACATGTGCCAGGATAATTCTTTCAAAAAGCTTACCCAGGATCAAGGTAAGACTAACTGGCCTATAGTTCCCCGGGTCCTCCTCCCTCCCTTTTTTAAAGATGGGAACCACATTGGCCCACTTCCAGTCCTCTGGCACCACACCTGAGCACCATGAATGCTCGTAAAGCCATGCAAGGGGTCCTGTAATGACCTCAGCTAATTGCCTCAGCACTCTGGGGTGGAGATCGTCCGGACCAGCTGACTTAAATATGTCCAGTCCCTCCAGAAGTTTCCTGACTAGATTCTCACTGACCCTTGACCTAAGTGCGCCTCCCCTGGGGCCTGAGGGGGGGCGGCCAGTGGCGGAGCTGATCTGGTCCCTGCTCAGGAAAATGGAGGCAAAGAAGTCGTTAAATAGGTTAGCTTTGTTGTCTGGTGTGATGACCAGATTTCCTAGAGTGTCTTGCAGGGGCCCCATGTTACCCGGTACTTTCTTTTTGCCCCCTATGTATTAAAAAAAGGACTTGTTGTTGTCCTTCATCTGGGAAGCTAGTCCCAGTTCCATCTCTGCCTTGGCCTTCCTGACCGCCCCCTCCCGCATCCCCGAGCAACCGCAGTATAGTCCTCCCTGGTGATGGCCCCTCCCTTCCATTGGGTGTGTGCCTCCCTTTTAGCTAGGAGACCTTCCTGGATGCTTTTGGTGATCCATGGGGGCTTTTGCACCCTCCTGCTCCCTTTGATCCATGTTGGGATTACCTCCCTTTGGGCTTGGAGGATTGTCTCCTTAAGGAGCGACCACTCTTCTTGGACACCTGGCTCCCCTCCCCTCCCGGGACCT